>NW_026136761.1:2500-15000 GCF_905237075.1 Dicentrarchus labrax
CGACCCCCTCGATGGACACGGGTTGGCACACTTTTGTCCAAACCCTTATGCGTTGTGCCTCTGCTTTCTGGAGGGCCCTGGCTGTGGTTGTGGTTCCTCCTCCTCCTCCTCCTCTTCCTCCTACTGACCATGGACCTGGCCCCAGGCTTGTAGGACCAGGCTGGCTGCAGACGGTCCTCTGGGCAAATGGCAGGGACTCTCCATGTGTGGGAGACCACAGGATGATCTCCATGGAGAGGTGTCATCCTCCATTGCCTCTTCCTCTTTTTCCTCCTCCTCCTCCTCCTCTTCCTCCTCTGAGCTGCAGGGCCCTGGCAGGAACCTGGCTGTAGTATAGCCTCCTGCAACCCTGCGTCCTCATATGGGGACGAAGTTTTATAGTAAATAAAGTCCTGATGTCCATTCCAACTATTCTCACACAATGCATAAACAGCCTATACCAAGCATCCAATAGGAGAGAGGAGGCTCTCTCTTGATCAAGAAAAAACATAAACAGCTCATTTGGCCTTTGATTTGAATTTCTCTCTCTCTCTCTCAGGTGCTTCTAGGAAATGTGCAAAACAAGAAAATTACAACAAAAAATTACAGAAACTGAAGATAAATCAACTCATAACAACAACAACACCAAAACAAATGACAGCCAATGTTTGTCTGTATATAAAACACTAAACACACAAATGTAACTCATTTACAGTTCATATAACAGGTAATGAAACCAGACAGAAGGTGTGATAATGAAAGTGACACATTGAGTGGATGATGAGTCCACTTTGGGACAACCCAGATGGTCTGCAGGCTCTAAAAAGTTTCATCCTATTCCCTGAATTTCCTGCCGTATCGTCTGCTTTCAGTCCGCAGTTTGCCTTTGAACAATCATGCTGTGATTCTTTAGGAAGTCTTGAAGCAATATTTTGTCTTCAAAAAGTTCCTTATAGAGCGATTTCCTCTGAAATGTTGTCAATGAGACTGAGTCTATTTGGAAAACTGAAAACTGAAAACAGAAAACAGAAAACAGAAATCATTGGTGTGGACTGTAGTGGACGGAGAGCATTAGCATAGTTTACTGTGTTGATCAATGTTACAGAGTCAGAACTGCTCAAGCAAGTTCTCAGGCATCTTTTTTAAAGGATTTTTTTTGTGTATTTGCATAGATGTTTATATGTGATTTAGTTTACTAGGTTCTGAGTTATGAGACAGATTTTGATTGAACTTGCATCTGTTGGGCTGTGACTGCATGTTTTTAATTTGTGAACCTCACTGCAAGGTGTCAAAGTTACTTTCTATAATGAAATAGGATGTTTGACGTTTTTATACTCACATCTTTAAAAACCGCCGCCGGCATTCAAGGTTTCTGTCGCCCTGTAGGGAACAACAAAGTGATCACAACAAGTTTCTGTGTGATGATTGGCCAGATGTTGTCTTAATAAAAACAATATTCTTTTCACAACATGTATGTGATTACTGATCTGACTGACTGTCCTGTCCAGCAGACGGCAGCTTTACTCTGTTGTTACTCAGATCCGGTTCTCTCAGGTGGGAGGTGTTCAGAGCCGAGGCCAGAAACAAACAGCAGCTCTCTGACAGGCAGCAGTCAGTTAATCTGAATGAAGACCAGAGAATAAAGCGTGTGACTGGAACAACCTAATTCAACCAGAATGCAGATAGTGAAGCTGCTGTCTGCTGGACTAGAGTCCATACTGTAGACTGGAGCTGTCTGTACATACTAATTTCTGAGAGTTAATGAGACATAGGGCAACAGTTTCATGGTTTTGGGCAATGCCCTTTGCCCTTAAACTGGTGATAACACAAAATGTTACATGGTTTATGGACTCACTAATCTGAATCAAAAATTAAATGGCAATCAACACATCTGAAGCAAATGTGGTGGAGCTGCTTTAGATTCTTGAATACAAGAATATGTTTATGTAAATCAAAGATACATTTATATGAAGATTACATAATAAATCTATAATCAATTATTTAAATTAGACTGTCTGACCTGAGAGTCTACAGTCTACGGTATGGACACTAGTCCAGCAGACAACAGCTTCACGCCTGCCGTTTGATATACATATAATGTATATATAGAGATATATAATATAAATATATTTATATAAATCAAAGATACATTTATATGAACATTACATAATAAATCTATAATCAATTACTTAAATTAGGCTGTCTTACCTCAGAGTCCCCAGTCTACAGTATGGACTCTCGAGTCCAGCACACAGCAGCTTCACTCCTGAATCCTTCAGCTTGTTGTAACTCAGGTCCAGATCTTTCAGATAGGAGGGGTTGGACTTCAAAGCTGAAGCCAAAAAACTACAGCTGCTTTCTGACAAACTGCAAAAACTCAGTCTGAACAAAGAACAACACATGTAGTTAGATGGCAGTCGTCCAGCAACAAATTATGACACAAATATAAACTACATTACATAAAAATCTAATATTACAAGAAAAATTAGGTTAGCTATAAGCCTTTAAAATTATTCCATAAATTAATCAAATATCAGATCATAGAACGATGAATAAATTGGTATTTTAAAGAGTTTGTTGTCACCACAGATTGCAATCTGAAAACTAGTTGTACAATAATGTTGGATAGAATTTGGGCCGATGACGAGGACTTCAGATTTTTTACTGTTAAGTTTGAGGCAGTTAGCTTGCATCCATTATTTTCCTTCTGTGAGAAAGTTTGAAGGCAAAGTGGAGAGCCCCAGGAAACAGGAAGGAGTTGATGACAGATACATCGGTCAAAAACATTTTTTTAAGGTGGTGGTACGTAGTGTAAGAACTGACCCAGAATATTTCTTTAGCAAAGAGCTGAATAAACAGTTTCTGACCTCAGAGTCTCCAGTCTACAGTGTGGACTCTCTAGTCCAGCAGACAGCTGCTTCACTCCTGAATCCTGCAGCTTGTTGTAACTCAGGTCCAGCTCTCTCAGATGGGAGTTGCTGGACTTCAGAACCGAAGCCAGAGCTGAACAGCTCCTCTCTGACAGCCTGCAGTACCTCAAACTAAATAAGGGAAAAAAAACTACAACATTTACTCAGTTGAATACAATGTGAATGTCTGTCGCTTTATATTTTAAAGCAGTCACATTTGTTGAAATGAAAGAACATTCTTTAACTTCAGTGCAGGTATATGTGCTTTCCAAGTGTGAATTTAGATATAGTTTATTTTGTTACAGTAAATGTACATTTAAAATGTGTAGCTTATGATTGATATGTAATTGTCATTGCTGGGATACAGGCTGGTCAGTGTGGATCAGCATAATTGTCTAGATGTTTGTTCACAGCATTTCTATTGTACTTATTTCAGTAAGGAACTAAAAAAAGAACTGTCTGACCTGAGAGTCTCCAGTCTACAATGCGAACTCTCCAGTCCAGCTGACAGCAGCTTCACTCCCAAATCCTGCAGTTTGTTGTTACTCAGGTCCAGCTCTGTCAACTGTGAGGGTTTGGACTTCAGAGCCGAGGCCAGAGAAGAACAGCAGCTTTCTGTCAGCCAGCAGTCACTTAATCTGAATGAAGAATAAAGAAGTAGTGTGTGTGTGTGTGTGTGTGAGTGAGTGAACTAGTGTGTAGCTAACAAGACTGGAACAGCCTAGTTCGATCAGAATGCAGATAGTATGCCAGGAATAGGAAAATTGTACACACAGCTATATATTTACATAAACATTACACAAAATAAATGTATAACTAATTAAGCTGTCTGACCTGGGAGTCTCCAGACTACAGTATGGACTCCCAGGTCCAGCAGATAGAAGCTTCACTCCCGCTGTCTGATGTATATATAGATATAAATATAAAGCTGTCTGACTTGAGAGTCTCCAGTCTACAGTATAGACTATCCAGTCCTCCAGCAGACAGCAGCTTCACTCTTTCTGTCTGATATACATATATATTATTTCAATATATTTACATAAACATTAGTCATAATAAATATGTAACTAATTAATTTAATCTCTCTGACCTCAGAGTCTCTAGTCTACAGTTTGGACTCTCCAGTCCAGCAGACAGCAGCTTCACTCCTGAATCCTGCAGCTTGTTGTTACTCAGGTCCAGCTCTCTCAGATGGGAGGGGTTGGACTTCAGAGCTGAGGCCAAGACTTCACAGTGAATCTCAAAAAGTCGACCGCATGAAAGCCTGAAAGATTGTAATGGGAAAAAATTTAATATCGTGCCAATTTTTTACCAATTAATATAATTTGTATATCCGTCGAGCCATTCTTACAAAGTTATTCTGGTGGTTTTATATTGCCAAAAAACAGCTTTCACATGGTATTTGTTTTAAAATCAAACTAAAACCATTCTCAACTAAAATGGGACAAAAAAAAATCTGTAATCAACTGGTCAATTTCTAAATACTCTGTGTATAGTATAAAAGCATGTTGTACTCCAGCAGGGGGCATTCCTAAACTACTGCTTTTGTTACTGTACTGCTGGTCTCTTCACTTACATAAAGTGACAAATACTGTGAGGATGTGTTTTGGATCAGACTAGAAGACTAAAACAGTAAATCCAGTTGGCATTGACTAAGTCCTCCTATTGTCATAATTTATTTTTATTGCAGTTCTGGGTGCTTTAGAACAGGGGTTTCTAACCTTTATTGGCACCAGGGACCACTTTCATATTGACTATTTTGTTGTGTGCTGGCCTTATGGGTCCAGATTCACAACAAACAGACACTTTATCTTAAGAAGGAGGTTAATGGCACCTCGAGTGACTCACTGTCTTCTGCTCAAAGGCCAGACTTTGGAGCTCAAAGTATACAGGAACGGTTAAGGGTTCAGGGTCTTGTTCAAGAACACTTTGACACTCTCTGGAGGGATCGAACCAGGTCATTCCTCAGAACCATAAACCTCTGCTGTAGAGCACTGAAGTCCTACTAGTACCGGTACATACATTCCAGTCCAAGGATAAGACTTTTGCTAAATATGGACCCTGGACTTACCAAGCTTTTCTACAGTTCCTGACAGCTGGGATCAATCTAAGTTGTCCTTCCTCTGACATCCTGTAAGATTTCAGGTCCAACTCATCCAGAACCTCCTCGGACATCAGCAGCATGTAGGCCAGAGCTGAGCAGTGGATCTCAGAGAGTCTCACCTCTGATCTGTTTTCTAACTTCAGGAACTCTTGGATCTCCTGATGGACTGAGTGGTCGTTCATCTCCATCAGACAGTGGAAGATGTTGATGCTTCTGTCAGGAGAGATCTCGTAGGTGCTCATCTGCTTTAGATTGTGGATTTCTTTATTGATGCTTTCTGGATTGTTCTCTGTCTGGCCTAAAAGTCCTCTTAAGAGTCTTTGATTTGATTCAAGCGAAAGGCCATGAAGGAAGCGGACAAACAGGTCCAGGTGGCCATTTTTGCTCTTTAAGGATTCATGCATGGCTTTACTCAGGAGCATATCTAAAGATGGGTCACAGCTACGAAACCTACCCCAGGCATTCCCAAGAAATGTCTCCAGTGTCTCGTTCTCCGTGTTGGTGTAACAGTGGAAGATGTAGACTGCAGCCAGAAACTCCTGAATGCTCAGATGAATGAAGCAATAGACTTTTTTATGGAAGATCACACTCTCTCTTCTGAAGATCTCTGTACAAACTCCTGAGTACACCGAGGCCTCTGTGACATCAAGACCACACTGCTCCAGGTCTTCTTGGTAGAACATGATGTTTCCTTTCTCCAGCTGTTCAAACGCCAGCCTCCCCAGCTTCAGAAGGACGTCCCTGTCAGCCTCCATAAGCTCCTGTGGACTCTTCTTATGTCCCTCATCATACTTCTGCTTCTTCCTCTTTGTCTGAACCAGCAGGAAGTGTGAGTACATGTCAGTCAGCGTCTTGGGCAGCTCTCCTCTCTGGTCTGTAGTCAACATGTGGACCAGAACTGTAGCAGTGATCCAGCAGAAGACTGGGATTAGACACATGATGTGGAGGCTCCTGGAGGTCTTGATGTGTGAGATGATCCTGTTGGACAGATCTTCATCACTGATTCTCCTCCTGAAGTACTCCTCCTTCTGGGCGTCAGTGAAGCCTCGTACTTCTGTTACCCTGTCAACACATTCAGGAGGGATCTGATTGGCTGATGCAGGTCTGGAAGTTATCCAGACGAGAGCCGAGGGAAGCAGATTCCCCTTGATGAGGTTTGTCAACAGCACGTTGACTGAAGACTTCTGTGTGACGTCAGACACAACCTCATTGTTGTGGAAATCCAGTGAAAGTCTGCTTTCATCCAGGCCGTCAAAGACGAACAAAAGTTTACAGACAGCGAGCTGCTCTGCTGTGACCTTCTGTAATGTTGGATGGAAAACATTGAGCAGTGTGAGAAGACTGTACTGCTCATCTTTGATCAGGTTTAGCTCCCTGAACGAAAGCAGAACCAGCAGACTGACATCTTGGTTTTCCAAGCCCTCTGCCCAGTCCAGAGTGAACTTCTGCACTGAGAAGGTTTTTCCAACGCCAGCGACGCCGTTCGTCAGAACCACTCTGATGTGTTTCTGTTGGTCAGGTAAGGCTTTAAAGATGTTGTGGCACCTGATTGGAGCGTCATGGAGGATCTCCATCTTGGAAGCTGTCTCAAGCTGTCTCACCTCATGTTGGGTATTAACCTCTTCACTCTGTCCCTCTGTGATGTAGAGCTCAGTGTAGATCCTGTTGAGGAGGGTTCCACTTCCTGTTTCATCAGTTCCTTCAGTCACATTTTTACATCTTGTCTTCAGACTGATCTTATAAGCATCAAAATATTCACTCTGATCTGCATTCAATATAGACATCACAAAACAATTATTTTGTTTTATTTTACCAGGAAATACAAAATCAACATATATCAAACATATTAAAATACAACATTAACAACATGATATACAAAAGAAAGAAAGAAAACACAGAGTGCTGTTGTCTGCAAGTGGTCAATGTTGTCCAACCCATAAAATCATAAAGAATAAATAGTGAGTGAGGGCCTTTGAGTTTATAATGAAGTGTAGAGATGCACTGAATCACGGCTCCGTGAAACGTAGGAGGCAGCAGATACAATATGTCACCGTATTCAATCACAGACAAAAAGAAGCTTCCACAAGTTTTTTATGGCATTGAAGGTAAAACAAGATTTATTACTAAAATACAAGCCAACTCTCACTTTGAGCTTCCTAACTAGATTAAATCAAAGCTTGTCGTCTATCCATATACCCAAGATTGTGTACGAGGGCAGCCTTTCAATGGATTTACCTTCAGATGTGAAAATATTAAAATCACCAAGCAACTGTAAGCAAGCTTTAGAGAAGACCACAAAGTTTGTCTTCTGAGCGGTAATGACTGAAATAAAGTCTGAAGCTCTTTCACCACCCATGCTTATGGAGGGAATATAAAATACACTGTCATCAGCACAAAAGTGTATTTTTGTTTTAATGTCTTTACCGAAGTCATTTATAAAAACAGGGGAAAAAAGAGGTCCCAAAATGGAACCCTGGGGGACACCTTTAGTTAAGAAAGTCTGTTATGTGGCATTCCTAAGCTTGATATGAAGAATTAAAGCTTAGCAACGATTCTTTTGGACAGTTTATTAAACTGACTTTGGTATTCATTCAGGTCTTGCAGCACTGTGTGCTTGCAGTTATGATACAGAGGCCATTAATATGTGTGTGCTATAGCTAGCTTACTAGCTATTGATGTATGCAATATTGTCATTTACTCTCATTAAAGGACAAGCAAAGATATATTTCTAAATATGGGCCATACAGAGGCTTTAATAGAACTTTAGGTCATGCTGTCTTACTTCCACTGGGTGTCTGGAGTCCAGGTCTTCTGCTGGACTCTTTCCCACAGTGCAGAGAGGCTCCTGAAGAACCAGACCAATCCCAGTCTGAGGTGATGAGGTCTCGACAGCTGCTTGAGACCATACTTTGGGCACGGCAGCAGGACCTCGGCTCCTCCTCAGCGCCACCACACCTCTTCCCCCTCTGTGGACATGAAGGCAACTTCCATCATCTTTAACAAAATATCAGGATTTTACTTATAAAAGATATAATGAGATAAATACGTATAATTTGAGCTGTTTTGCCTCAGAATCTTTCTAGTTTCTGGTCATGTAGCTCAGATGAAAATATTTGTCTTTCCTTGATATCTATTGCTCGTGTGAAAGCGTAACAGCATCTGAAACAACCTTTCCAACGAGAATGTCAGACGTCCATATGGATTAATAACTTCATCATCAGGTAAAAATGTAATTTGTCCAGTACAAAACATTCCCATCAGCCTGAGTTTTACTTTGTTTCAGTGCTAATTAGCTAATGTTAGCATGATAAAATGCTAAGTAATAGACCATTCCTAAGCCCCACCCCCTTTTTGATCTGTGCTTTATCAGTGAATAAAGTTGTAAAGTTGTAAAGTTATAAAGTGTTGGTTTTTCAGGTGTTCCTCTCTTGCGCTGCACAGGTGCAGAGTCAAGCCGCTCGTCAATGTCACACTTGGCCCAGACAGCCAATCAAATCAAGCAAGAGACGGTGACCCTTTGTATCTAACCCTCCACTACCTGCCTGCTTCCTGAAGGGGCGGAGACTTTATAGGCAGCCAGCTCACCTGTAGCAAACTCTTTTTTGAAATTGATCATTATCTAGTTAGTTAGCCGTTGGACGGTGAGAGAGCTACAGAGCAGAGGTAACCTCAGTGATCCACCTCTTTGAAATTAAGCTAGAAACACAACAAGCTTCAACACATTTTTTTCGACCGGTTGCACAAACAAGCGCATCAGCTGTTTTTCCCCGGACGCTCTTCGCCAAGGTGTTATTGAAGTGATCTGTGTGATTGGCCCCTGAGAATACCTGGAAATACCTTAAAAATGACCTCTCTGTCATTGCTAGCAACAGATATGAGATAAAAACATAAACATCAATTCTGACTTCTTGTAAACTATTTGAAGTTCCCTGCTGGTACTTTCATCAGGTTAGTTTCTCTTTCAACTCTGTGAATTCAGTTCCAATGTTACCCACAAGTTTCTTTCATTGTTCGTAATCACTGTCTGCTTTCAGTTTCAGAATTACACATTTATATTACAGACAGAGAGATAAGAAGAAATAGTTCACAGTCTGTTACTTTGTAAATGAGAGTTGAGCTTCACTGCTGTAGTCTTACTTTGTGTGTGAAGGAGGTTCAGCAGTGAACTGTAGAGGATGACCCATGGACTGATCACTCTTCAGAGACAGACGAGACTCTGCTGTCTCCTCCTCTTCCTCAAAACAAACATCCATCTTCTGCAGAGACACACAAACACAATTAACAGTATACACTGTATCTTTATGGATGATATTGATCAGTATACACTGTATCTTTATCCCCCCCGTATACTGATCAGTATACACTGTATCTTTAGGAAGGAATTGATCGAGACACTCGAACTTTATGGCAAATTGATCAGTATACTCTGTATCTAGATGAATCATATGGATCAGGTAACGTATCTTTATCCCCCATTGAGGCTGCTTCTTATGTCGATGATGTATGTGACGTCGCGCCGTAAAGCAATTCGTGACTCTTGGGAGATTTGGCGGGACGCCACCTTTCAGACTTGCATTACTGGTTCTGCCAACTGCTTTGCTATCGGGATGATTCGCTATACTACGAGTTCGTTTACCATCAAAATGACTTTGAAGCTGTTATATTAAGGTACAAATCTTGCATAGTGTGCCTTTAAAGGGAGTTTGGTGCAGGGAGCTTTTAGTTGGATTAAACTGCTGATATGGATCATTGTTAACGTTTAGTCTCCACTACAGGCTGATAAAGTTGTCTGACGTTGACTGCTGTTAGATATTAGTTTAATTAATGCTTTAATGATGAGTGTACACAGTACCTAGGAACTGAGATTGAATCATTTTTCCTGTTACAACATTTATGATTCTGTCACTCCTCTGGACTTTCCCTCCCTTCCTTTAAGCCATATCACATTTTAACAGCTGCAGTTGAGTTTGAGTCAGTTTAGTTGTTTTTAAAACAGTGTTCCTGCTTTTAAAGTTACGGTGGAACACAAACAGTTTGTTGTTGAGCAGGTGTGTTTTCATTTCCATCCACAGAGTCTGAATTATTCAGGACTTTCCATTCAGAGTCAGCAGATTGACTCTCCAGCTCTAAAATCTGAAAGCACTGAAGTCTGACTGTCATTTCTCGTAAACCACAGCGAACTCCTGCCGCCTGCATACACATAAACCTCTGAATAACCTGAAACGTGGATGGAAATATAGAGAGATTTGGTTTGTAGATAACATCTGATTTGAGCAATATTACATCCTGAGTGGTTACGAGATTAAATACATACTCTTTCTTAAGAGCACTGATTTCACCAGAGCTTCACTTTGAGGGCTGATGTTATTATGTAAATGTAAATCTGAAGAACTGAACACAGCGTACATTCACAGAGCTTCAGTCTCTGATCAACGGCCTCGTCCTGCGTTAGAAAACAACCAAAGAGCTGAAAACAGTGAATCTGTCACAAAAAGAACAATATTACATTACATTACATTATATTACGTTATATTACATTACATTACATTATATTACGTTATATTACATTACATTACATTATATCACTTACTGTTATATTACATTAAATTACGTTATATTACATTACGTTATATTACATTACATTACATTATATTACATTACATTACATTATATTACGTCTGTCTGATTGTTTAAAATGATAAAAACACAGAATACAATACACATCCTTCCTGCAGACGTTGCTGGGTAATAACTAATAATAACTAATGAGAACATGTCCGGGCAGGAAGGAGGACAGTTTCCAGATAAATGAAACTCCCAGTACAGTGAGTCATATAGATTATAATGGAGTGAGAGCTAACACTGTAATACTTTATATATAATACTTCAATAGTAATATTGATCCTATTAAATCTACTATCTACTACTAATAATAAAGCATCAATAATATAGTTAAAGTTTATTTCCTCAGTCAGTATCCGGTTATTATTATTATTATTATTATAAAGTTTAACATTATTTATTTACAATTGTTGTTGCTTAGCAACGAGCAGCTGGTTCGCAGCTCGGTTTTATTGATTTACAGGATAAAATAAAAACATAAAGAGACTGAAGGTTATAATATAATAAATGTTACTTACAGACTTCAGCGGGATGAAGTTCCGTTTACAAGAAACAGTCAGACTGACTATAAACTGCAGAGAGGAGGATGTGTGAGGGAGAGAGAGGGAGGGAAGGGAGAGAGAGAGAGAGACCGACAGAGAGAGAAGAGAGAGAGAGACTGATCGAGACAGACCGAGCGTGACGGGGACCGCGGGACAGACGGACAGAAGAGAGAGAAAACGGGAAGGGGCGAAAAGCAAAGTTACGGATTAAAATATTTCAGGAGACAAAAAACAAAACAGACAATTAAAATCAAATAGAAGTTAAAATAATATATATATATATATATATACTGACAGGGTCCGAATGATGACGTGGTGCAGTCGGATCCGGCCTGCAGTGAAACTACAACTTTCTGAAATATGGACTACAAAACCCACATTTACTTCACAGCTGAACTCTGACAGGAACAGTTCATATAAATCTACAGCAGCAGAGATTCTTTATATAAATATAATAATAATTATTATTATATTATTATTATTGTGTGTCGTCAGTTGGGACGGAAGTACGGTGGCCTTGAAACACAAAACACAACAGTTGTTCATATTATTCTTGTTTTTTATTAAAAATGTATTTTATTTTGGTAAAAAAATATTTGGAAGATAATGACAGTGTCTCAGAAATAAACCTTCATCCTGTAAGGTTCTTCTCCTTAATAATAATAATAACAACATTATTATTATTAGTTTAACTCAGCAGCTGCAGTTCCAGATGTTACCTCTGGGTGGAGCTGTTGTTCTGTCAGTTAACTCTGAAACTCTTCAACCATCAGCAGCTGTTTCTGTTTGTCACACACACACACACACACACACAGTGTGTGTGTGTGTGTGCTGTATTAGTGGGGTTACACAGATTATTAGAGTCGAGTTTCAATTCAACTTTATTTGTAAAGAAACAAACAGAAGGACTCTGAACTAACAGACAGTAAGTAATAATAATAATAATAATAATAATAATAATAATAATAAATGTGTTTTACTCTTCAATCAATCAATACCTGCTGCGTTCATTATTTATTTATTTTGGATTATTATAATTTTACCTGACTCAGGTGTGACAGTCAGGTGGATGAGGGACTGTGATGTTGCCATGACAACAGTGTGTGGTGTGAAATTAACAAACTTCAGGTAAAATAAAAGAAGATTTAATAATTTATATCAACATTAAACATTAAAACTAAAGTGCAGGCGAGCTGGCTCCGCCTCTTCCTGTTGCTGACTTCCTGTCTGTGTACAGGTGAGATCAGTGGGTGTCGACGTGCAGACAGGTGAGATCAGTGGGTGTCGACGTGCAGACAGGTGAGCTGGAGAGGACGAGTCATCCTCGTCATGAAGTCTCGCTCT
>NW_026136761.1:17500-45000 GCF_905237075.1 Dicentrarchus labrax
AGACGAGTGATGAGTCAGCAGTTCCACCGTCTGATGGCGCCGCGTCGTACTGACTGTGTGACAGCAGCATTGTGGGTAATGGGACTGATGTTAGACCTCCAGTTACTGATGAAGGTTGGATGGATGAGATCTTACAGATTAATGAGACATTGTTTAAATAAATAAAACATTTCAGCTGATGGACTGAGTAACTGTACTAGTTTAATCAATCAATAGTTAATAATCACATTGTAACGGGCTGTGTCATCAATCAATAGTTAATAATCACATTGTAACAGGCTGTGTAATCAATAGTTAATAATCACATTGTAACGGGCTGTGTAATCAATAGTTAATAATCACATTGTAACGGGCTGTGTAATCAATCAATAGTTAATAATCACATTGTAACGGGCTGTGTAATCAATCAATAGTTAATAATCACATTGTAACGGGCTGTGTAATCAATAGTTAATAATCACATTGTAACAGGCTGTGTAATCAATCAATAGTTAATAATCACATTGTAACGGACTGTGTAATCAATCAATAGTTAATAATCACATTGTAACGGGCTGTGTAATCAATCAATAGTTAATAATCACATTGTAACGGGCTGTGTCATCAATCAATAGTTAATAATCACATTGTAACAGGCTGTGTAATCAATCAATAGTTAATAATCACATTGTAACGGGCTGTGTAATCAATAGTTAATAATCACATTGTAACAGGCTGTGTAATCAATCAATAGTTAATAATCACATTGTAACGGGCTGTGTAATCAATCAATAGTTAATAATCACATTGTAACGGGCTGTGTAATCAATCAATAGTTAATAATCACATTGTAACGGGCTGTGTCATCAATCAATAGTTAATAATCACATTGTAACAGGCTGTGTAATCAATCAATAGTTAATAATCACATTGTAACGGGCTGTGTAATCAATAGTTAATAATCACATTGTAACGGGCTGTGTAATCAATCAATAGTTAATAATCACATTGTAACGGGCTGTGTAATCAATCAATAGTTAATAATCACATTGTAACGGGCTGTGTAATCAATCAATAGTTAATAATCACATTGTAACGGGCTGTGTAATCAATAGTTAATAATCACATTGTAACAGGCTGTGTAATCAATCAATAGTTAATAATCACATTGTAACGGGCTGTGTAATCAATAGTTAATAATCACATTGTAACGGGCTGTGTAATCAATCAATAGTTAATAATCACATTGTAACGGGCTGTGTAATCAATCAATAGTTAATAATCACATTGTAACGGGCTGTGTAATCAATCAATAGTTAATAATCACATTGTAACGGGCTGTGTAATCAATCAATAGTTAATAATCACATTGTAACGGGCTGTGTCATCAATCAATAGTTAATAATCACATTGTAACGGGCTGTGTAATCAATCAATAGTTAATAATCACATTGTAACGGGCTGTGTAATCAATCAATAGTTAATAATCACATTGTAACGGGCTGTGTAATCAATAGTTAATAATCACATTGTAACGGGCTGTGTAATCAATCAATAGTTAATAATCACATTGTAACGGGCTGTGTAATCAATCAATAGTTAATAATCACATTGTAACGGGCTGTGTCATCAATCAATAGTTAATAATCACATTGTAACGGGCTGTGTCATCAATCAATAGTTAATAATCACATTGTAACGGGCTGTGTCATCAATCAATAGTTAATAATCACATTGTAACGGGCTGTGTAATCAATCAATAGTTAATAATCACATTGTAACGGGCTGTGTAATCAATCAATAGTTAATAATCACATTGTAACGGGCTGTGTAATCAATCAATAGTTAATAATCACATTGTAACGGGCTGTCTATCACTGTGGTTGTTTGTGTTTGGGTTGTACTGCAGTGTACGGGTTATGGGATGTCTGGGGGGTGGCGCTGTCAGAGGCTGTGAAGCCTGTCAGTCAGGGCAGTTGCCATGGCAATGATAGGTGTGAGATATCACCTGGGAGTGTCGGAGGACCTGTGGGGGGGGGTGTTCGGCTGGGGGCTCCGGTGTGTGTGTGTTTGTTTGGGGGAGACGTTGGCGAGCTAATGTTGATAGTGATAGATGTGTCTGTTTTTATTGTGTTGCCGTTGGTTACGGCCTACAGTGTTCAAGCTGTGGAGAATAAAGACCAGTAGTTAGTAACACATTAACACACACACACACACACACACACACACACACACACACACACACACACACACACACACACACACACTGATCAGTGTTCAGTTACCTTGTATCTCCCAGTGAAACGACGGTTATTGAGCTGACAGGTAAATAACTGCAGTACACACTTCCTGTCCTGAAACACACACACACACACACACAGTTGATCAATTAAAGGGGTGTGTGTGTGTGTGTGTGTGTGTGTGTGTGTGTGTGTGTGTCTGTTACCTCGACAACCTTATCTGGAAAGCAGACAGCAGCAGTGTGTTGCCAGGCAACAGGCCAGGTGGGTAGGGGGTGTGGCTCAAGTCCAGGTACACCTGGAGACTCCTCCCAGTTTGGTCACACACTGTGAGACGCACACCTGCGCGCACACACACCACACACACACACACACACACACACACACACACACACACACACACACACAGTGTACAGTTTCTGTCTGGACTGATATTGATCACTGATCTCAGACCTGGTCTTAATAAAGAGCAGCTAATGAAGCTACGCTAACTTCATCAACAGAAAAATAAATAAGAGAATGAAATGTGGGCTGTTAAATATCAGGTCTCTGTCCTCTAAAGCTGTTTTAGTGAATGAATTAATATCAGATTATGATTTACTTTGTCTTACTACCTTTGTCCCACGAGGGTATGTTAGCCTAAATGAGACCCCCCAGTCGTGGTAATACTCACATTCCTCGAGGCAGGGGTATGTGGAGTAGCCATAAATGATTGAGCGTTTTAATCGACCCTAAACCTAAACTAAATTAATTATTTGAAGCTGTTCTTAGTCTTTTCACCCAAACTGGAAAACACTGCAGCCAGTTCATTTGTTATAGTGTACCGCGCTCCTGGACCGTACTCTGATTTTATATCTGAATTTTCTGAGTTTCTATCAAGTTTAGTCCTTAAATCAGATAAAGTAATTATTGTAGGTGATTTTAATATTCATGTGGATGTTGACAATGACAGCCTTAGTAATGCATTTATATCATTAATAGACTCAATTGGCTTCTGTCAGAGTGTAAATAAACCAACTCATTGTTTTAATCACACTCTTGACCTTGTTTTATCATATGGCATTGATATTGAACATTTAATAGTCTTCCCACATAATCCTTTCCTATCTGACCATTATTTAGTAACTTTTGAATTCATACTATTAGATTATAAGCCATTAGGCAAAACTTCCTACAGCAGATGTCTATCTGACAGTGCTGTAGCTAAATTTAAGGAGGAGATTCCTTCAGTGTTTAATTCAATGCCATGTCTGAATTTAACAGAGTCCTATAACAACTTTAGTCCCTCTGACATTGATAGTCTTGTTGATAGTGCTGCTGTTTGTGTACCTACCTGTGTGTGTGTCTCCAGAGTCCCTCGTCCTGTCGTTCAGACTGATCCTGTCAGAAACCAGAGCCTGAAAACACACCAACTCTGACCTGAACACAGAGATCAATGAGAGGGTTAATAAAGATCTTCAGACTGGACAGGTGAGCGTCAGACAGGTGAGTGTCGGACAGGTGAGCGAGACAGGTGAGCGTCAGACAGGTGAGCGTCAGACAGGTGAGCGTCAGAGTTGTAAGTTTTTTTTCAATCAAATACACAGTACAGACCTCTGACCTTTATCTACACCACTGACCTCTTCTCCTGTATCTAAAGCCCTGACCTCTGTCCTGTACATATCCTGTCCTCTGTAACTGAATACCTATTGTGGAGCTATTGTCAGTAGAATTGTATGAAATGTTAAATGTAATGCATACAAAGCACAACTACCATTGGCAGGCCATTCAAATTACAGTATAATATTAATATCTCACTAACCAAACCTGAACCAGATATCAAAAAGAAAAGTAATATTTGAATCATGTCTGTCTGTAAAAATTAGTTATAACAATCCCAAAAATGTACGGAAGAAGAAAAACAATAATAAGCAAATAAAGACAATCAAACAAGAGATTATACTTATATTATACGACACATCAGTGTTTAACACCCACTGACTCGTTAACAATGTGGCATCAGATTGTGTTCATCATCAGTTTGTGTCTGTTTATGTTTGATTTGATGAAACAGTTGATGTCAGTTCTGGGATGTTCATTTGAACCACAGAATTAGAAATCAATCAGTGATCAATCAGTTTACCTGCAGTCCAAAAGCTCAGAGACAGACAGGACTGAGGGCGAGAGAGCCTGTGGACACGAGGAGAGAGAGAGAGAGAGAGAGAGAGAGAGAGAGAGAGAGAGAGAGACAGACAGACAGAGAGAGACAGACAGACAGACAGACAGAGAGAGAGAGACAGAGAGAGAGAGAGAGAGAGACAGACAGACAGAGAGAGAGAGAGAGAGAGAGAGAGAGAGAGAGAGAGAGAGGGAGAGAGAGAGGGAGAGAGAGAGAGAGAGAGATCAGTTTTAACTCTACAACACGTCATCATATATGTTCATATATTCTGTCTGATGTTACCTGTCTGTAGGAATGTCTTACCTGTCTGTGGGTGTGTGTTACCTGTCTGTGGGTGTGTGTTACCTGTCTGTGGGTGTGTGTTACCTGTCTGTAGGTGTGCAGCAGCAGTGGGCGTGTCAGAGTGTGGAACCTCCAATCAGGTTGGACCTGAAGGGTGGAGTCAGTGTGGAGCTCCACCCCGCTCCGCCCAGAAACACCACAGCCAATCAAAACACTGGGATCCTGATGGACAGACACACAGACCAATCAGCTGTCAGGACTCGTTTCAGAAACAAATATTCTTCTTCTCATTTCCAGTTGGTCTGAATCTGATCCACCAACCAACTCTCAGTCCCACTTTATCAATATATGATATTGATCAGAATACACTGTATCTTTATGGATGATATTGATCAGAATACACTGTATCTTTATGGATTATATTGATCAGAATCTGTCTGTATTATTAGTGATGTGACGAGCAGTCCGGGCTCTGATTGGCTCTCCTTCAACAGCTTACCTGAGTGTTAGCAGCGATGAGCCTGTAGAAAGATCCAGGCTGGAGGAGAGGAAACCAGCGAGCTGACACACCTGAGAACACCAGCACCACCTGCAGACAGGTAACCAGGTGACACACAGGTGACACACGGGTGCATGATGGGATGTATCCGAGGTGTGTTTATATTTCTCACCTTGCCTTCCTTCTCTGTCTCTCTCTCTGTCATTGGTCTGTTTTTCGGGTCCCGCCCCCAGCTGACCACTGGACCAATCACAGCAGCTCTGACAGAGAAGCACAGCGTCAGACCCGCCTCCCCTTCCTTTAACTCCGCCCCTGTGTTCCTCCAGGCCACGCCCTCCTTCCGCTCCACCCTGATCACCATGGAGACAGAGGGCTGGGAGTCGCTGCCAGGGTCAGTCGTCATGGTGACAGAGGAGGAGGCAGAGTGAGAGGAGTCTGGTTCTTCTCTTCTTCTCTTCCTTCCTGCAGTCTGTCCTCCCTCCGTCTCTTCTTCTGCTGTCTGTTTCCTACCTGTGACATCACCTCCTGACTCCTCCCCCTTCAGTTGCAGGTGTGTAACCATGGCAACAGATGGACTCAGGATGTGGAGATGGTCCAGAGAAAACTGCAGGTAGACTCTGTAACACACACACACACAGATTTAAATTCTGTCTGTCTGTCTGTCTGTCTCCTCCTGTCTGTCTGTCTGTCTGTCTGTCTGTCTGTCTGCCTGCCTGTCTGTCTGTCTGCGTACCTGCAGTGTTTGTGTGTGATGTATTTGTCCTGGTCCAGGTGTTGGTAGGAGGGGAAATCTGATTGGATGAATCTCTCTGTTACCATGGTGAACTGTCGGACACACACCAGACAACCTGCAACACACACACATTTATTTCAGCAGCAGTCTTCAGGCTGCGTGGTGACCTTTGACCTCTGTGTGTGTGTGTGTGTGTGTGTGTGTGTGTGTGTGTGTGTGGGGTACCGATCCAGGCGGTGTTGAAGGCCGCCCTCTGACCTCCCCCCTCTTCCTCTCTGGTTTCCGTGACGACACAGGCCACGGCTCCCGTCCTGTCTCTGAGCTGCAGAGCGGGTTCAGACGTCTGTGATGGGAGCTCCAACACCCCGACCAACAGCAGGGGGCGCTGCCTGTCAGACAACACAGAGGGCACAATGTTCACTTACTCATCATCTATATAATAACAGACCATAATGCAGCTGTAAGCAGATCTAAGGACACATTGACGTGTTTACGTTCAGTATTTGCTGTTTTATTATACGTAATGTCAGGAGGAGTTCTCATCCAATAATATATTCAGAAACACTTAGTACATGTTCACAGACTGATTCTACAACCTGATAAACAGCGTTAAACTAAAGTGTTACCAATAAAGGTTGAATCTGAATCAGTCGTGTCACCACAGACCTCAAAGATAAAATAAAGTTACTGTTTGTGTTCTTTACTGCAGTATTTGTGTTTACTTCACTCACTGTAAATACTGTCCTATGTGTCTCTCCAGGTCAGAGGTCAGAGTTTACCTGAGTCTGTCTCCACTCTGGGGGTTGTTCTGGGGGTCAGAGGTCAGAGTCCTGCAGGACCAGGCTAGTGCTGTGTTGATCTGAGATCTGGTCAGACTGGATCCACCAGAAGGCAGCAGAGAGCTCAGAGACAGTGAAGACCAGCAGTCTGATTGTAGAGACTGACTGAGCTCTGATACACTGATGTACTGATGGACGGCAGGGTCAGCATGGTACTGTAGAGACAGAGACACTGCAGGGTCAGTATGGTACTGTAGAGACACTGCAGGGTCAGTATGGTACTGTAGAGACAGAGACACTGCAGGGTCAGTATGGTACTGTAGAGACAGAGACACTGCAGGGTCAGTATGGTACTGTAGAGACACTGCAGGGTCAGTATGGTACTGTAGAGACAGAGACACTGCAGGGTCAGTATGGTACTGTAGAGACAGAGACACTGCAGGGTCGTATGGTACTGTAGAGACACTGCAGGGTCAGTATGGTACTGTAGAGACAGAGACACTGCAGGGTCAGTATGGTACTGTAGAGACACTGCAGAGTCAGTAGAGGGTCCACACTGTACTGTAAGGTGTATCTACCTGTGTCAGAGGACAGGTGTGGGGCTCATCCAACATCTCTGAGTAGATATCTCTCCTTCCTCCTCCTCCTCCTCCTTTCCTCACACACTCCATCAGCTTCCAGGACAACACACACACACACTGCTGCTTCATCACACTGGGGACAGCAGACAGACAGACAGACAGACAGACAGACAGACAGACAGGTGAGTATAAAGTTAAAGGTTACTTTATGAACACTTCCTGATCCTTCCTGTTATTATCACTCACCTGTGTGTGAGCTGTGAGCTCAGGTAACAGGTCCACAGGTACCCGGACACGCCTGTGTTTTTCTCCAACAGTAACCGTGGTAACACTCCATCACTGGGGCAGCTGGAGTCAGGTGGTGACCCCCCCACCCTGCTGAAGGCGGTGACCCTGAGGCTGGAGCGCAGACAGGTGCAGAGCATGCTGGGAGGAAAGTCAGGACAGGGCCGGTACAGGAAGTGGACGTGGTGGAGCTTCAGAGAGATCATCAATAAATCATTCAGATTATTATTGATCACAGTCAGCTGTTAACGTACGCTCACATCACATTCAAGTTCACCTCTCTCTCCTAACAGAGGACATGGTGTCACAACTCTGATTACAGGTAATAAATATTGATCAGTGATCACAGATTGTAAACAGTTTGTAGTCTGATAATGAGCTAATGATGAAACTTTATATGAGCCACAGTTGAACTAAATGTCTAATGAGAACATGATGGACTGATATTCACCTCGTCTTTGTTTCATTGAGTATTTACTGATTGAGTTTCAGTGTTATTTCTGCTTATGTTTGGAGAACCAACCACTGTAGTAGAGTAATACAGCTGCTGATCAGCAGAGCATGAGGATGTCCAACAAAGTGGACTGATGTGGATTCAGTTTCAGAGTTTTATTGTTTTAATATAGAACTAATGAATTCTATGACTTTATATGTAACCCTTGTTTGGTGCAGCTGTTCCCCAACAGACACGTTCTAAGACACAACATTAGTCTGAATATCAGCATAATGTAAAAGAGCTAAAGTCAAAGGTCAAATGATGGAAATCAGACATTCCTGATGTGAGGAAGGTTACAGTCTCCTCATCACTGATCAGTGCTCGTGGTATTTCTCACACTGTGACACTGCAGCTAAACCTCCACTGGGACTCACTAACCTCCACTGGGACTCACTAACCTCCACTGGGACTAACCAACCTCCACTGGGACTCACCCACCTCCACTGGGACTCACTCACCTCCACTGGGACTCACTAACCTCCACTGGGACTCACTAACCTCCACTGGGACTCACTCACCTCCACTGGGACTCACTCACCTCCACTGGGACTCACTAACATCCACTGGGACTCACTAACCTCGCCTCCACTGGGACTAACACCTCCACTGGGACTCACCTCCACTCTAACCTCCACTGGGACTAACTCACCTCCACTGGGACTAACCAACCTCCACTGGGACTAACCAACCTCCACTGGGACTAACCCTAACCTCCACTGGGACTCACCTCCACTGGGACTCACCTCCACACAGTCTCCTGCTCTCAGTTTCCTCCTCAGAGTCGGCTGATAGGCCAGGCACAGTCCCACCTTCCCGTCAATCACATAGAGCCCCGCCCCCTCACTCACCACCTCCGTCACAGTGCCCTATCAGAGCAGAGGGGCGGGACTTACCACACAGTTAACAATACAGCAGGTAACATTCTCACAGCCAATCAGAGCTCAGTGTTTTTACCTGGTAACTGATGACTCTGGACCGTTTCATGCTGACAGCTGATTGGACGGAGTCTCGGTCAGGCTCCGCCTCATCACAGTCGTCGTCATCGCTGTGTGACATCATCAGTGGTGGGGGCGTGTCCGATGGTGTGTGTGTGTAGTCTGGGGGAGTGTGTGTGTAGTTTGTGTGTATTTCAGACTGGTCGGTCGCACACAGGATGTTGTTTCCTCTCCAGCCTCGTAGGACACACACACGCAGCGCCGTCACGCACACACTCTGACCAACACACACACACTGAGTCCCCACGACGCACAACGACTGCTGACTGACAACATACAGACAGACAGACAGACAGACAGACAGACAGACAGGGTCACTACCACTCCACTTTAGAGCACTGATCAGCTGATTGATAATCCATCAGCTGAAGCAACGAGACAGTTTTTATTTACATTTGATTAGTTAGGTTAGACCACAGTGTTCAGTTTTATATTAACAGACCAATGAATAAAAGAGTGTGTGTGTGTGTGTGTGTGTGTGTGTGTGTGTGTGTGTGTGTGTGTGTAACATATTCATTCATACAATTCTACTGACAACAGTTTCACAACAATACGAAGTTACAGAGGACAGGGAATTGATCAGTGCTGTAGATACAGGGCAGAGGTCGGTGTTGTAGATACAGGGCAGAGGTCTGTGTTCAGAATCTCCTCTAATCTGCGTCGGCCTGACTGACTTCCTGTCTGGTGAAACAATGTTGGTCTAGAGTGAAATTCAATCTGTAGTCTGCACTCTGGATTTTATTTTGAAAATTGTCTGGATTCTTTATGCAGTTTCTGTGTCTGACTTCCTGCCAGTGAGATCTGCTCTATGCTGGTTGATGCGAGGGGGTCGCAGCTTGAGTCATAAACAGACCAGCTGAATATTTTCCACGGAGCAGAGCGGTGAGACGGAGCTTCAGGTGTGATTCAGAACAGGTGTGATCAGCTCCGGTGGACGCGGTGGAACGTATGTGGGGTTCAGTCTGTTCTTCATCACTGAACTGATGATCATCATCATCTCATGTTCCCAGAGACTGACTGTCTGAGTCTAACACCTCAGGCTGCTAACTGGGACAAATATTGATCAATCTGATCGACAGGCGAAGACACAACAGGAAGTGACATCACACACAGAGTTTCCTACCTTGACGAGGACAGGTAGACTGAGTGAGCCGTCTGTCAGTGACAAACAGAAGAAGGTTGTTCCTGCCACAACCAGCAGAGGGCAGACTGAACCCACCTGACCACAGACAGACACACGCTGGCCACGAGTCCTGAGAGACAGACAGGCAGAGAGACAGACAGAGAGAGAGAGAGAGAGAGAGAGACACAGACAGACAGGCAGAGACAGAGAGAGAGACAGACAGACAGAGAGAGAGAGAGACAGAGAGAGAGACGAGAGAGAGAGAGAGAGAGAGAGAGAGAGAGAGACAGAGACAGACAGACAGACAGAGAGACAGGCAGACAGACAGACAGACACTGTCGATCCTTGCTCCTTCCAGACTTTATAAATACTGTGACACCTCAGAGGTCAGAGGTCAGGTGACCCACCTGTTCTGTAGTAAACCAGCAGCCTCTCTGACTCCAACTGCTCTGCTAAGCCCCGCCCCTCCTCCAGGACCAGCAGCCAATCCCAGCTCAGGACCGGGACACAGCACAACAGGAGAACCAATCAGCTCCAAGTAGCCTCCAGCCTGGTCCTGGTCTTGCCCCGGGGCATTGTGGGGGATGTAGTTCCAGTGAGGCAGGAAGACGGGATGATTCAGCCACAGAGGAGAAGGAGACAGGCACTGGACAGACAGACAGACAGACAGCTGTTAAACGTTTCTGGTCCAACAGACGAGAAAAGTAAGACTGTAAACACATCAACACAATAACATCAGACCCTGAACGCACCACGCTGCAGGTGTAACGCCCTCAGACCCTGAACGCATCACGCTGCAGGTGTTACGCCCTCAGACCCTGAATGCACCACGCTGCAGGTGTTACGCCCTCAGACCCTGAACGCACCACGCTGCAGGTGTGTTACGCCCTCAGACCCTGAACGCACCACGCTGCAGGTGTTACGCCCTCAGACCCTGAACGCACCACGCTGCAGGTGTTACGCCCTCAGACCCTGAACGCACCACGCTGCAGGTGTTACGCCCTCAGACCCTGAACGCACCACGCTGCAGGTGTTACGCCCTCAGACCCTGAACGCACCACACTGCAGGTGTTACGCCCTCAGACCCTGAACGCACCACGCTGCAGGTGTTACGCCCTCAGACCCTGAACGCATCACGCTGCAGGTGTTACGCCCTCAGACTCACCTCACACCTGACGCTGCCGCTGGCGTCCGTCAGCCTCCACTCTCCGCCCCGCCCCTCTCTCAGACAGCCAATCAGCAGCAGGTTGACCCGCGGCAGAGCCCGGTGACCCGGCAGAGAAAGCTCCGCCTCCTTCGCCCACGCTCGCTGCTGATTGGTGCTCCAGGACAGGTTACTGACGCAGGCCAGGTGCTGGCGGGAGAGCAGCTCGGACACAGACACGGGCCTGGTGACGGGGTCAGGAGGGGTCAAAGGTCAACATACCAACAACAGAACCAGAAGAACCAAACATATGTTCTGTGGTCGTACCTGTAGCTGACAGGTAAGGTGTGTGTGACGGACATGTTCTCCTTTATCTTCTTCACCACACACACACTCAGCTGGTCCGAACACACACCTGAAACAGGCATTAAACAGACGTTAAACAGACATTAAACAGGCGTTAAACAGGCATTAAACAGATATTAAACAGACATTAAACAGACATTAAACAGACATTAAACAGACATTAAACAGGCATTAAACAGATATTAAACAGGCATTAAACAGGCATCAAACAGGCATTAAACAGATATTAAACAGACATTAAACAGGCATCAAACAGACATTAAACAGACATTAAACAGATATTAAACAGACGTTAAACAGATATTAAACAGGCGTTAAACAGACGTTAAACAGGCATTAAACAGGCATTAAACAGACATTAAACAGACATTAAACAGACGTTAAACAGACGTTAAACAGGCATTAAACAGACATTAAACAGATATTAAACAGGCATTAAACAGGCATTAAACAGGCATTAAACAGGCATTAAACAGGCATTATACAGGCGTTAAACAGGTATTAAACAGGCGTTAAACAGGCGTTAAACAGGCGTTAAACAGGCGTTAAACAGACGTTAAACAGACATTAAACAGACATTAAACAGGCATTAAACAGGCATTAAACAGGCATTAAACAGGCATTAAACAGATATTAAACAGACATTAAACAGGCATTAAACAGGCATTAAACAGGCATTAAACAGGCATTAAACAGATATTAAACAGACATTAAACAGGCTTAAACAGACGTTAAACAGACGTTAAACAGATATTAAACAGATATTAAACAGACATTAAACAGACATTAAACAGACATTAAACAGACATTAAACAGACTTAAACAGACTTAAACAGACATTAAACAGACATTAAACAGACGTTAAACAGGCGTTAAACAGGCGTTAAACAGACGTTAAACAGACGTTAAACAGACGTTAAACAGACATTAAACAGACATTAAACAGGCATTATACAGGCATTAAACAGGCATTAAACAGGCATTAAACAGGCATTATACAGGCATTAAACAGGCGTTAAACAGACGTTAAACAGATATTAAACAGACATTAAACAGACATTAAACAGACATTAAACAGATATTAAACAGACAAACAGACAAACAGATATTAAAACAGACATTATACAGATATTAAAACAGACATTATACAGGCATTAAACAGGCATTAAACAGATATTAAACAGGCATTAAACAGATATTAAAACATCTGTGAACTTCACTGCATTTGTGTGTGGGTTTTTTGAGATGTTAAGTGATCCCATTAAATGATACCCTCAAATCTAGGCTGAAAGGGAAGGAGCCATCTGATTGGCTACAGATAATTTCCTGTTGAAAACAATGCATTTATGAGTGAGCACAAGCAGTCTGTAAATGCAGGTTCAACAGTTGGTATATAAATGTAACATCCAAATATGTTTTTGATGAAAATTGCAAATACTTTTACATACATATATTTGTGGATTTCTACTACATTTATTTAAAACACTGTTTGCATCAGAAATACATATACGTGAACCTTATTTTTTTATATGTGTATTTATATTTTTGTGCATTAAAAAATATTTTTGTGTAGAGACACATTTATATATAAATCCCAAAATACATTTGTGAATCCTGTGTGCATTCATTAATATTGAGACTGATCTGAGTCCATAAAAATGGGCTTACCTTTGAGTAACTTGAACATGCATCCAACAGAATGGAGTAACCTGCTTCGCAATGCTTTCATACACAGCTACCCGCACAGGGAAGAGTGGATCAGATACACTTTTCTTTACTTCTTGATATGACCTGCATTTAGGCTCTGGGAAATCTTTCGAGCGACCGCTTCAACATATGTCTGCACATGTGGCCACATGAGAAGTGCTCGGTTGCAGACGTCGATGTTCTCAATCCCACGATGCTGACAAAATTTCAGCATAAAGGTGTCACTGCCTGTGACCTTAGTGTAGTCCTCTCTACGGGCAGGACTGTCTTTGAAAAGCCAGTACAGGCTAGACAGAGCATGTTCAATGTCCCAGCCACTTGCTTTGCACCCATCCCGGAATGCATTATGCATAACGTGTAATCCACGTGATCCAATATTGAGCAGAGATTTGTTCACATCGCTGAGAACTTCTTTCTGTAGCATGCCAAATATTTTCCAATTGACATGAGGACCGTCCAATCGACAGTTGAACAAGATTTTTCTCTCCAATCCCATCAAGAACGGGAATCATTTTGTCAACAACATCACGTGCAGTTGCATGACCAAAAAACTCAGAGCCAACATACCGCGTCCGCACCTCTCCACCATCCCAAATGCGAACATGCAAGTCCATCTGTTTCCGCTGCAATTCATGGTTCAGTGACTCATCAAATAGCATCACATATCCAGTTTGTCTTGATATCTCTCTAACGAGGAGAGATTTGAAGTAAGGTGCAACATAGAATGTAAACTGTCTAGTGATCTCACTGTCTGGGAACATTCTCGAAAATAGGCCCCCGACATTGCTGCAGGAATTGTATGAATAATGTGAATCTGCCACCTTAAGAGCCCAAAGTATCTCTGCGGCCGAAGTCGCGGTAGCAATGGGTGCTGGTATTACTTTTAAAGTGCTTTGCTTAGCTGTAGCAACCACGCTCATGTTGGAGACAGACCCCGGTCCACTTGCTGGTCCGTGGTTTTCGTCGAGTTGAAAAACGCCTGGATTGGTAGGCCATCTCTCGCGGTCTTCTCGTGTTGGATGTGTTTCGTTCCCTTAGCATGACTTGTGAGGACTGCGTCCCCCATATTGCTAACATCAAAGCTTACATCTCGCACGTTGGTCATTGTCTTGTTTGGTTTTTAACCAAAGTTTGTATCGGTCTTTAGTGAGCCATGAAATATTAAATGCACACTTGCCTGGCATTATTCAAACATCATTACGTTACGTTAAAGGCAAGAGTAGGGTTTTCCTAAAAAACAATGTATAGACTAAAAAAATCCCTCTTATAAGCTTATGTGTACTTTTTTTTTTTTTAACGTTTTGGTGTAATTTTAATTATCATCTGCTGCCTCTCTGTGCTGCTCTGTGTCCATGACAACCCCGACACTGAGAGCAGAGGAACTACGCTCTCTACTGCAAGTGCAATAAAACATTCACAAGTAAAAAGCCAATACTTTATCAATACTCCTGTTCAACATACAGATACAGATACATCACTCATTTTCCTGCAGGTAGTTAGTCATTTGTCGGTGTGTGATGCTGCAGGTGGTACTCTGGGCTGTGTTCTGCTGCCTGGCAACCGAGCTCTCTGTTTACAAACCGCTGACGGCAAATCCTACCGTTCCTGCCGTTATGTTACATTACGTGGAAGGTTATCCACTGTAACAATTTATTTCATTTCACACATCAAAATTCCATGACTTTCCCAAAACTTTAAAGAATTTTACTAAATTCAATGACTTTTCCAGGTTTTCCATGACCGTGGGTACCCTGTGTAAGGTGTCTGTAAGCACGAGCCAATAGTATAGTTCATATTCAGCTGGAATATAAATGATGTATTAAGAATCTCCCAAGATGGAGGAGGTTATATGTTTGTGACGGATAATGTTCCCACCGTTCAGAGAGACGCTCTTGTTGTCTGTGTCTGAATCCCTGCGAGGATCTTCTCCTTTGTATTCTGTTGTTTTTATGTTCATATGGGTTATTATATGATCGTTGTTGTTGTTGTTGTTGTTGTAGTAACATGTTGGATGTATTGCATCGTCTTTAATTAATAAAGTCGTTGTTAAACTTTGTTTTGATTTGTGGTAACTTGTATTCGGACGCTTATTAATACTTTATTAATACTGAATGTGCTGTTATCTGCTTTAATTTAAAATATAAGTTGAGTAAGTTATTAAATGTAGTGAATGAATATCTGCAGTTATTATTATTTATTCATTAAATTCCTCACAGCAGGAAGCTGATTGGCTCACTCACCTGTGATGACGTCGTCAGCAGCCGGGGGGGCGGGGCCAGAGAGCACAGGTTGTATGTGTTCAGTGATGAAGGTGAAAATGTCCTTTAACCAGAGCGCCTCCTGCAGGACGAACATAGAACTACAATCAGCTACAGGATCGATATCTGACTAATCTCATAGCTGCCAACTTTTTAAAAAACCTTGGAGTGAGATTTTGTCGGGGGTGACCAAAATGATGCCGCACACGCAGCCACACAAGTTGGTGGCTCAGATATCAGAGGATTGGAATTCATTTGATGTTGTACCCATGTTGCATTCTGGTGGTTTGTGCTGAGGCCCAAAGCCGCTGATAGGGGCAGCCGACTGGAGATGGACAATATTGGTTACATTCTGAGAAGCAGACATAGCTGAAGGTCCACCCACAGGACATTTTGGATTAAGTAGATGTGATTTCCTGCATTCTAGTGGATTGTTGGGTGGTCTGCTAAAGATGTGCAATACCTGAACTTATTCTGATTCCTGTTCGGCATCATGACTTGTAGGGCCTTCTAGACTTGAGCTGAACATTCAAACAGAAAACTATTGTTGTGCCTAAATGACTGCCTGTATCACAATAAAGCCTTATTCATAGACCAGTGTTTAAGATTGGACCTAGGTACCTGTAGGTTGATTGATATGTTGATTAGAATGGTATTAAACTGATATCTGAGCATGCAGTATACCACGAGGTTAACAAGGTGCTCTCCTGCTGCTTGTTATGACAGCTTTCACCACACTAAATCATGTTCACACGCACAAACAAATAATTTATATCAAGATTTAAAGTTTAAGAGAGTGAGTACACAATTGGATGACGGTCGGTGGTCCGAGACAGATGTTTGCGATGCGAGTGCACCGGTAGCTTCAGTGTGCATCGGATATAACTGCCGGCTAAATGCGCAATGTATCTTTCTTTGGGTGTCTGCATCGGTAAAACCCATGGTTACATCGGTTATTACACAGTTCATCTCCTCTGCACCCATGTTGTCAAGGCGCCTTGAACGCACCATCACTATCTTTTTGCGCGGCGTCGCAGACGCAGTTAGTTAGTAAACAGAAAAAATGGAGGGAAGCGACACAACAGGTGAAGAGGAGATATTAAGCGTACCTTGGAAGACACACAACTCCAAAGTTTGAAAAGAAAGACCTCTAGTTGATATAGCTCAGTGTGAGTGATGTTTACAGTTGCTGTGGCTGTCAGTCAATAGTTTATTTTTTAACTCTTACATCTGTAAGCAGTTGTAATTGTTCTGTTATATTGTCGTATGAATCTCAATGATCTCTGCTCTCACTGCTCAGTTAGCCAACTAGAAGAGTGTCAGCTCAACCCCATCAGTGTGGCAGCAGTAATTTGCACATTGTTGATGTTGGGAAGTTTTATATGAAATTACAGACAGAGAACACTATTAGTAAAAGGACCTGAGAAAAGGACTGTTTGTTTTGTTTTTATTAAGAGGCCAAAAAGAAATTGCCCGAATATAATACATTTAGTGTTGTATAAGTAGAGAATGAGATTAAAAACACATGTAATGAAAAAAAATATTTTTGTTTATGATTTAGTGTTTATTAGGAATAAAACAATCCTCTGTCTGCACCATACTGAATTACATCTTCTTTTTAAGTTGGATTTATTGGTTTGCTTTATAGAAAACAATCAAGTATCAAATACATTAGAAACCAGATGTGGGCTTGTAAATTCTTTGTATTGTGTTGAATCGTATCGAACCGAACCGCATTGTATGAAGTTGGTTTTGGACGGTACCAACTGCAGGGGACCGAAAGATCGGATTTTGTTTGAGAAACTGGATGTGTGGCGTGAGTGCGTGTGAGAACAGACAAACCGTGTTACACGGCGAAAGCGTGAGAGCGTTTATCTACTGTGTGACCGCAGCTTAATGTCCTTATAACTCCGCAGTGTTTAATATTCAGTTGCTCATATAGGAGCCGATGTTAACAGGACACATGACTAACTGTAGAATAATAATTGTTGTTATTATTTAATGTGTCTGTCGCCGCTCAGGAGCTAAACTTTATTAAATTGGCACATTTCCAAGAGCGGTGTCGGCTGTGGAGGCTACCAACGGAAACTCACGGCTTCCCCGCTGGGTGTGAACTGATCCAGGACCCGCTGCAGGAGCTCCATGTCCACAGTCCGGACGGCTGCTCTTACTCTTTATTACTTATTCAATATGAAACGTGTCGTTGTTCAGACTAAACAACCGACCTGTTCCCGCTAAACGCCTCAAACACTACTTCCTGTTCAACTACGGTGTCCGCAGAGGCTCAAAGCAGGACGAGTTCTTTAAACCTGTGTTAACCTATTTATTATAAAGTCTGTGGTTGTTATATTATAATATAGTAAGATAATATTATTGGACATCCTCTGATTACTGAAGCTTATAAAACAGGAATATTATAAAGTTAATAATAAGAAATGATTTTCAGCAGAAAGTGAAATAATTCATTAATTATTGAAGGTAACTTGTTCTAGTGAGACAGAGGTCAGTTAAATTTGTTATAATTGTTGTAATATTATATTTTTTCCACATTTCTATGTTTGTATTGTGTGTAAACTTACTGTGGATGTGCAGTTTGTGAGAGAGATTGATCACTAATTCACTATCAGGAAATATAAACGTTGGTCATTCTCTTGTTTGGTTTCTAACCAAAGTTTGTATCGGTCTTTAGTGAGCCATGAAATATTAAATGCACACTTGCCTGGCATTATTCAAACATCATTTCAGCTCGCTGGCCTACGTGGAGGGAGAAACAGAACGCGTGGAGAAAGAAAGAGGCGTGACGTGCAGCTGTCACCTTGTCAGGTGTCGCTGCATATTAGAGCTAACGTTACGTTAAAGGCAAGAGTAGGGTTTTCCTAAAAAACAATGTATAGACTAAAACAATGCCTCTTGGTTTATTTATTTTAGAACCAGCAGAGAACCAGCAGATAACCAGCAGAGAACCAGTAGAGAACCAGCAGAACCAGCAGAGAACCAGTAGAGAACCCAGCAGAGAACCAGTAGAGAACCAGTAGAGAACCAGTAGAGAACCAGCAGAGAACCAGCAGAGAACCAGCAGAGAACCAGCAGAGAACCAGCAGAACCAGTGATGCGAGCTCTAGGGGGCGGAGTTACTGTAACTGTGTCATTGAACCATAAAAGATAAAAACAGTGAAACAGTTTATTAACTATTACTGACACTGATAATCAATGATTGATACACATATTGATCAGGCTGCTGCAGAGGAAACACCCTCCACAATAAAAGTCTGTCTGAGAGCTCGACACTGTGTGTCAGTGTGTGTGTGTGTATCAGTGTGTATCAGTGTGTGTATCAGTGTGTGTCAGTGTGTGTCAGTGTGTGTCAGTGTGTGTATCAGTGTGTGTATCAGTGTGTGTATCAGTGTGTGTGTCAGTGTGTGTGTCAGTGTGTGTATCAGTGTGTATCAGTGTGTGTCAGTGTGTGTGTCAGTGTGAATCAGTGTGTGTCAGTGTGTGTGTGTGTATCAGTGTGTGTGTCAGTGTGTGTCAGTGTGTGTATCAGTGTGTGTATCAGTGTGTATCAGTGTGTGTATCAGTGTGTGTCAGTGTGTGTGTGTATCAGTGTGTATCAGTGTGTGTGTCAGTGTGTGTCAGTGTGTGTATCAGTGTGTGTATCAGTGTGAATCAGTGTGTGTATTGTGTGTATTGTGTATGCTCCACACGTCTCCGTTCAGGGCGTTGGCGGCGCCCTGCAGCGTCCAGGTAAAAAAGGCGAGCTGTCGTCTGAAGCGTTTCTCGTCGAAGCGTTCGGGGTCAGAGGTCAGCAGGGTCAGGTGCTCAGTGAGCGCGCTCAGAGTGTGGTCGCCGCGGCCGTGGATCACGTGACGGAACGGCGTCTCCACCACCGACACATACTGAGACAGGAAGTAGTATTCCACCTGGACCACAGACAGGAAGTGAATGTTATTAATAAACTCTGTAGAAGCAGTGTCAGTACTCCCATGATGCAGTGCTGTAGCAGTGTCAGGACTCCCATGATGCAGTGCTGTAGCAGTGTCAGTACCCTCATGATGCGGGTGTTGTAGAAGCGTGCAGTGGTCGGGTCGTGCAGGTCGCTGTAGTCGATGGCTCTCTGCAGCGTCTCGGCTGCTCGGCTATAATCTCCTCTGGCACTGAAAACCCAGTGAGGAGACAAACCTCTGGACTGGAGACAGACAGACAGACAGACAGACAGACAGCTTACACATTGTCTCACTGTCACTGGTTGAACTGGGAACCAGTCTAAATGGGTTTCCAATATGAAGTCAATATCAAACATATTGAGGCCACAGTGGATTTATAACACAAACAGTTTGTACATTGTACTTTGACTCTGGGCTGTTTATTTATTGGTAATGAGACCATATAGTGTTTAATATATAATGAGATATTTAAGTAAGGAGGGGTGAAGTTGTATTGTTGTTTAAGGTCAAAGGTCATGCAATAGCTGCCACAAATAAAATAATAAAGTACAGTTTCTTATTGGAGGAGACCAAAACTCAGAGTGGAATTGAACTGTTAGTGGAGTTTGTGAGAGCAAACGTTAATGAGGACGTAAGAATGAACGCTGTGTGGAATCAGACAGTAAGAATGAACGCTGTGTGGAATCAGACAGTCAGAATGAACGCTGTGTGGAATCAGACAGTCAGAATGAACGCTGTGTGGAATCAGACAGTAAGAATGAACGCTGTGTGGAATCAGACAGTAAGAATGATTGCTGTGTGGAATCAGACAGTCAGAATGAACGCTGTGTGGAATCAGACAGTAAGAATGAACGCTGTGTGGAATCAGACAGTAAGAATGAACGCTGTGTGGAATCAGACAGTAAGAATGAACGCTGTGTGGAATCAGACAGTAAGAATGAACGCTGTGTGGAATCAGACAGTCAGAATGAAGCTGTGTGGAATCCTGTTGGAATCAGACAGAATGAACGCTGTGTGGAATCAGACAGAATGAACGCTGTGTGGAATCAGACAGTCAGAATGAACGCTGTGTGGAATCAGACAGTAAGAATGGAGGATTGATCTCGCTGCCAGCTGACACTCTCACGTTCCTCTGATGTGAAGAAGAACATGGAGGCTGACAGCAGTATGCGTGTGTACACACAGGAGAGCCAACCTGCAGCTCAGCAGAGTGTTTGTTGAGCTGAGCGCTGAACTGCAGCACGGTCTGGGCGTAGGAAGTGATGCGTAGCGGCAGGATGTGGTCGTGGGCCAATCGCAGCACCATCTCCCCCACCAGCTCCCCTAAGCTCCGCCCTGTGACCCCCAGACGACCCCCCAGCACCTCCTGTAGGCGGGAGGCGCTGTCCAGCGGCGTGTTGACGAACGGGTACGCTCGCTCCTGAACGGACACAGACACATGTGATGTCACCAACCTGTTACCTGTCACGTGACCTCGTGTAACATAACGAGACACAAAACGAGACACGTAGAGACGTGAGGAAGATAACTCACCGGGACTTTAAAGATCCACAGAATATAAAGTTTACCTCGGTGAATCTGAGCTCCATAGCTGGAACTCCTGCAAACGCTGTGAAACTGTACGCTCCACTGTTCAGGTACAGCGGCTTCATACTGAGGAGAGCAAAGTTTACACCAGATACAATTAGTTCATGAACCCTTCAGCTGAATCTCTCTTCCTCCAAACTGCAGGGGTCACTTATTGATGGGACGCTGGTGTGTGATTGGTGAGTGTCTCACATCCTCCAGCTGCCTCCCTCTCTCTCTGCCTGGCTGTAGATGGTCTGACCTGCATGTTTAGGATGTTCAACCTCACACACACACACACATTAAAACATCAATCAAACAACACCAGAAGACTTCATATAAAATCACATCTCACCACATCCATCCATATAAATATCTGCTGATTTATTACAATCACATATATTAATATTTGGTTTTATATGATATTATTATATATAAAGATATTTGAACTGAAATGTTATTGTGGCACAATTGTTGCCATTAAATTACAGTCGTAAAGTGAAAATAACAAAAACATAATACTGAGGACAAAGACTGAACATGGCAGTGAGAGTTTGGGGATACTATCAAAGCTCAAAGCAACGTTATTTTACAGTAAGTCACGACTTTTACTGTACACGCCTCAGAAATAATACTGAGGTTCAGACCTTGTTTGCTCACCAGAGGGGACGGTACTCAATAAGAGGGCGCTCAGTACCACAGACTGAAATATATTAACATATATAATCACACACATCTTCTCTCAGTAACATGTTCACCTGTCTGACAGCAGCGTCCAGCAGGTCGACCAGCAGAGGACTGGTGTAGGCCGACAGGACATCATCACCTGCAGACAGACAGACAGCTGTTTATTTGGTCCAATACAGAAGGTCTCCTGTGATTGGCTGAGAGCTGTGTGTTACCCATGATAGCCTGGTCCAGACTGAAGTAAGCTACAGCCTTCAGGTGGAGCATGGACAGGTAACCCTGGCAAACAGAGGTCAAAGGTTACTGCATTACTATGGCAACCACAAGGTCTTCCTAGCTATGATTTTAGGGAAGTGGTAAGCTGATCTTGATTTGATTTTCAAAATTGAATCAATATTAAAAAAAAATAGTAAAAGTTTTTTATGTCATGGATTCAAGGTGAGCACTTTGCATTCTTCTTTGTTTGAAACAAAAACTATTATTTTTCCTGTGTTCAGTTGTAGAAACATCCACTACTTTATATGTATGAGATATGGGCAGTATGCAGAAGATTAGAGATTTTATTTTAATATGATATAATATAATATAATATACAGATCTGGATACAGATACATAAACTTGTATACCATTGGGTCTTTGTGGATACAGGTCTTTTTGTCCAGTCTAAGGGACTGTAGTAATGTGGTGACACTTTGATGTAGAGTTGTGTGTCATCTGCATAAGGGTGGCAGGAAATGTTATAATATTCATTAGTTAAATTCTTCCTCCTGTGTGGTGTGTAACATGCACTCTGATTGGACGAACCTCCAACCATTCAGTAGCGCCAACGTTCCCAAACTCTCCAGCATCCCAGCTGACAAACAGCAAACTGCGTCTGGGACTGAAACCTGCAACAACCCAACAATGTGTACTGTTACTGCCTCACATACTAACACTGACAAAACTACTGCCATCATTCCAAACATAGTTTACATATATATATATATACAGTATATATACATAAAGTATATACATATACAGTGTATATACAGTATATATGTAAGGGATAATGCCCGACGAGGTGTCCATAATCAGGAATTAATGGACGACGCGGAGGCCTTAGAACCTTCCGACTGGAACAATCATTACCCTCCCGTAAGGTTCTGATGCAACAGAAACGTTGTTCACTCCTCCAGTAAATAGGACGGACCTTAGATACGACTTGGCAATGGGAGATACTCTAGTCCGCTCAGCTATGAGTCAGAGAGGTAACGTTATTCTAGCAAGATTCAAAGTCAATAACACTGCGTACGGTTGACAAACAGTAAATATAATCTGACAGTATGTTTAACAACAAGACTAGCTAGCTAACCAGCCATGTCATTGTCCCCAAATCAATATCAAGATTTTCACGAACTAATGATCGTGTGTAACGTTACTGTCGGCCACGGCATGAAGCAACGAGTTGAACAGCGAACGGGATGTGAGATGATCGCTTATGTAATACAAAGTATCAGTAAGTTTAGAGGGGAAGTGTGTTACAGTCGTAAGTAAGTAGTTGTCATATTCTCCAAATATGTTAAAAGAAATGTTGAAGTCACTCATTGTTGTTAGTTTGTTGTGGTGTTGCAATAAATTGTAAACGGAGGCTTTGACTGCGTTCCCGTTCCTATGGTTACTCATTTTAGAGACAGGCTGATACAGCAGCTAGCGCATTCATTTAGAACGGTGAACAGACAATTTGACTGGAACTACTTAGTAGGTGTCCATATATCAGGGATTAATGGACACCCTGCAGCCAATCAGAATCGAGTATTCCCCCAGACCATGGTATAAATACTGTATATATGTATATGTATATCCAGGTGAGTCTTACCGTTCTTCACCATGGCGGAGAACGTTCGAGCCAGCTCCAGGAGGATTGCTGTTCCAACTCCAGACTTCACAGCTCCTGGACTCAACGAGTCCCTCTGAGCTCCCAGTATGATGTACTGGTCTGACGGAGAGATGAACTGGTTTTTATTGATCCACTCATACAAAGTGTGAATCTCTCTCTCCAGTCAGTGAGTACCTGGCTCGACCCGGCCTTCCAGAGAGGAGAAGATGTTGTTGAGCAGGACCGGCGCCATCACGTTGTGGACCGACATCTTGACTCTGCGGCCGGAGCTGAACTCCGGACCGACCACGCAGCGCACATACGGCAGCCGACCCCGCCATGACGGAGGACAGGACGGACCTGACAGCTGGCTGAGACACAGAGAAACACAGTGAGGTCACAAAAACACCTGAGCAGGTAACCTGAGGGGGCGGGGCTCACCTGAGCAGCTTGGTGGCCACAGTGGCACTGATTGGGAGGGCTGGGATGAGGGGCAGGCCCGAGGACTGGATGGACGGGAACTGAGTGTGATTGAAGGAGGGAAAGCCGGGGGTGAAAGGGTCACCTGACCCCAGGTGGACCTGTGATTGCACGACACAGATGGAGATTCTGATTGGTCAGGAGCAGCGAGACATGGAACGTGTGTGTGTGTGTGTGTGTGTGTGTGTGTGTGTTACATGTTCGGACACAGCGGTGTGCATGTTCAGTCCGAGGCGTCGGGGGTCCTGCGGCAGGTCGGCGGGGTCGGGGTAGATCAAAGCTCCGCCCCCACCGTTCCTCTCAGCCAACCAGACCTTCTCAGCAAAACTGACCCCGCCCCCGACACGCATCACAACCACACAGCCAACTACAGACACGCCCGCGCTCTTCAGCCAATTAAAATCCTCTGGGCGGCCGTAGTTGGCGTAGACCACGCCCCCCTGCAGAGGGAGAGAGACAGGTAAAGATTGTATGGTGGTTACCATGGTGACAAACCCATTCTGTCTGTCTGTCTCACCGTGGTACTTCCTGTGGCGCTGTACGGACAGTAGTCAGACGGGTTCAGGGGAATCTGTTCGGAGATCAGTCCTGCAGAGTCCACCAACCACAGAGAGCTCCTCTGAGACCTGCAGACAGACAGACAGACAGACAGACAGACAGACAGACAGACAGGTGTGCTCTCCATCATCACTCTCCAACCTCTGGAATGAGCTCTGCTCCCTCTACCTACCTGTCGGGGAACTGCAGCGTGGCGTACAGCGACTCCGTCCAGGTGTGATCCATCTGCAGCTGTCTGAAGCGACGGAGGATCTCTGAGGCCAGAGACGTTCCCTCTGAGGAACCTGGAGGATGACTCGCTCTGCTGACCCGACTGAAGGTGACAAACACAAACAGTGACTGACAGCTTCTGGACTCCAGAGGATCCTGTCAGGTCACCTGCACTCAGGTCAGTCTGCTGATAGAAGGTCTCATATTAAGCTCACTGATGGAGCTGCAACTCGTAATCTCTCACCTGTTTCACCGAGTCTTCAATGGTCAAAATGTCGGAGTTTGTAACAGAGGAAAGAGAGGATCACCTCATCAGTTTACCCACGCTCCCCTGGACGGCTCGTTGTATGAACAGCTATCAGTTATCTAACTTTATATTAGGACGACTTCCTGTCTGTGGCTCCAAACTCATCGGTTCCTATAAGTTATAAATCTTTAAAAACACCAATGTACAGTTCCAGGTTTAATAAAGATAAAAAACTAAAATCAGCTGCTCGGTGTAGAGTTAACACACCGACAGGAGGACACAGTCAATCTGTCTTTCTACAGCAGATGAATCCACATTAGGGGCTTTAGTGAGTATTTGGGGCAGCAGGACGGTGTAGAAGTAACCACAGGCTGTGTTCAATAGAGTCCTGAAACATTCACCTTTTATTCTCCAATATCTCCCCCCCCACCCCCCCACCCTAACCCATCTGCTTCACTGCAGCTCTGTGTCGTTACTGAACGCCAGTGGTGCAGAGGGAGAAGATAGATCAGCCTCTGATATCTAATCAATAATCGATAAGTGTGAACATGAAGACAAATAAAGAATCAATCAGCCTGAAGCTCCACATTGTTCTGAACTCTCAGTGAACTCTGAACTCTCAGTGAATTGTGGGAGTTGGAGTTGAGACTGATGTGTGATGATAAACCACCTGACTGTGTTGAGGATATCTTCATCCTGCAGCAGCCTCCTCATCATCACCCTCAGCTCTCCCAGGTAAAGCCCCGCCCCTCCATCTGCAGGTGTGTTAGCCCCGCCTCCCTGCTGCCCATCCTCCTCCCCCTGCCCCCCCTCCTGGGAGCAGTGGTACCGCCCACCAAACACTGCGTAGGCCAATAGGAACGCTGAGAGGGAGACAGACCACGCCCACTTTAATCACATGATCAACTAATCAGTCTGTGTGTGTGTGTGCGTGTGTGTTTGTCTGTGTGTGTGTGTGTGTGTGAGTGTGTGAGTGTGTGTGAGAGTGTGTGTATGTGTGTGAGTCTGTCTCTGTGTGTGTGTGTGTGTGTGTGTTTACCTGTGATGAAGATGACGACCCCACTCACACACAGGAACACACCTGCTCTCTGGTAACCATGGCGATACCGCAGCACCAGTGCTGTGATGTCACTGATAGGCCCCGCCTCCACCTCCTCCTCAGCCTCTGATGTCACAAACCTCATCTCCACCCTCGGAGCTCCTCCCACCTCCTCATCCTCGGCCACGCCCACTGAGGAAGACTGGAGAGAGAGAGAGAGAGACGTAACCATGGCTACAGGTCAGAGGGGGAGGAGCTTTAAGTCCCACCTGTCTCACCTGTCTCAGACGAGTCCTGATGGCGTCCATGTCGACCTGCAGAGGACAGACAGACAGTTACTGTCAGTCTCTGCTAATGCTAATGCTAATGGAGCAGGAATGTTATTATTATTTAATATTTAATATAATTGTTGTTGTTCAGCCGGTCTCCGTGGTTCCCTCCACTCTCGTCCTCGGACACTGATGTGGAGTCTGAACACTGTCCCACATTAACTCCCTGTGATTGGCTCCTCCAGGGGTCAGAGGTCAGCTGGTGTTTGCTCTGGTTAACTTTATTAACAGTAAGTAAACACGCAGACGCTGAAACAAGCTGAACGTTGCTCAGTCTGCTGTCACTGCTTCAGGTGTCCTGCTTTATTTAAGGTGGTATTATCAGACAGACAGTTAAAGATCTGCTCACCTCGTTCTGTCTCCGTCCGTCCGTCTGCTTCAGTCTGTGTTTCAGTCTGTGTTTCTGTCTGTGTTTCTGTCTGTGTTTCTGTCTGTGTGTCTATCTGTGTTTCTGTCTGTGAATCGTCTGTGTTTCTGTCTGTGTTTCAGTCTGTGTTTCTGTCTGTGTGTCTGTCTGTGTTTCTGTCTGTGTTTCTGTCTGTGTTTCTGTCTGTGTTTCACCTTCAACCCCCCAGTAAAGCTCCTCCATCCTCAGATATAACACAGAGGTAACAGACAGAGACACAGTGTCTCTCCGTGTGGACAGACAGACCTTTATTGTAGGTAGAGGGACTGAAAGAGATCAATAACTGTAAATATTACCAGTAGAGCATTATAATAATATGAACTGTTTAATAAGGTGTCATTCTGTGTGGCCGGGAGTTTGATCCCATCCCAGGCCATTAATGCAAAACACCAAGAGTGAGTGAGGTTGGGAGCCTGCTGACGTTAGAGTGTAAGATAATAAAGAAAAGGCTCCACATGCACACACACACACACTCTCTGTTTCTTTACTACAAAATAAAAGTTTCTGCAACAACCTGTACTCTAATCACAGAACTGAAATGATGTTCCTGATGA
>NW_026136761.1:52500-60000 GCF_905237075.1 Dicentrarchus labrax
TCACATTAGCCAAACTCAGAGGCCTTCCAACACCTCAAGGACACATTTAAATGAAATAAATAAACTCTGTAGACCCTCTCCTCTTCTGTCAAACCCAGAAGGAACTCGTCCCGAACTGTGAAACGTTGTTAAAGCCCGGACATCCTGTTTGATTGCACTGTTGTTATTGTGATAGAGTTATTTTTCTATAAGTTGTTTCCTGTATATTTTGGATGAATGTTGGTATAATTATTTGTTTGTTATGTGTCATTTATTTTGGGGGTTTATTTCCACCACTTTAAGAAGGAATCTTCTGTATTGTGAGGCAGACTAATCAATCACTAATCTGTGTTTTTATGATTAAAAAGATTTGTCATTTCCAATAAGTGTCTGTGTGTTTGGTTTTTTCAATATTTCATAATGTTAATGATCCATCAGGATTATTATTATTGTATAAAGTATTTGAATTCTACATATTATGCTTTAAATATATCAGTCGCTGCAGGAAGTTGACGCAAATTCAACCATCAGCCAAATCCCACCAAACTCACTTCCTCTTTCCTAAAGTTTCCAGTTTCTCCTGCAACTTTATTTAAAAAAACAAAAACCTAAACACTTATTTAATCTTTCAGAAATTCTGCTGTGAAAATAAAAATTTCAGGTCTCAACAATCTCAAAAAATATATTTAAATCCTGGCGAAATATCGAACACCGTCTACCAGTTGAAACCAGCAACATTCTCTGTCGCCCCCTGGTGGCCGACTGCAGTATAACTCATAAAGCCGATGGGACAAACTAAAGTTATTTGTTATTATTTAGTAGTTATTTGAAGATATAGAGAAGATCCACTTGTGTAATGTGGAAGGCAAACTGTAGCTAGTTAACAAAGGCTGCGGCTAATGATGTCTAAACAGGCAGAAATCTTGAACCCAAACCCAGTGAAAGAGAGTTTAACTCCACAGAACAACATAGTTAACAGTTATAATCTCTTATAATAATTTCCTGTCCACAGACTTAAGATACGTTGTAATGTGACGTTATTTTCACTCAGAGAATTGTTGATTAACAGAAACTCAATTAAAAACATTCTTGATAAAGTATAAATAAAAGTTTTTGATTAAATCTTTGAGTTAAATGAATATATCTGGTTTTACAGTGTGTGGAGCAGCTTCCCTAAAACAAGATGTTGTTTAATTTTCTCATTATATGTGTAATTAACAGGAGTATTTATGTAACTGTGTTCATTAGTGAGTGTTTTAACATTAGCAGCGAGCTAAGCTAACGTATGTTCTCACTGCGGCTCCCAACTGTTGATGTTTAATATCTGAGGCCGACGAGCTCAGACCACATGTATCTGAAAACCAGGCAGGGGATGTTTTTCCCAGCGCTGGTGGGAGGTGATAAGATTAACAAAGAGGAAAAAGACGCGCCCACAGGCCTGCAAAGACACGGGGAAATGATTCCATCTGTGCAGATAAAAGTTATTTATGACCACACAGTTAAAACTCGCCCCCCAGATCTTTAATGTGTTTGCTGATTTAAATGTCAGAGTCCAACAGGTGATTTCTGTCTTCGTCCTGTAATGAAGAACAGGATGAATCAAACAGTGAGTCCACGGTTCGTTTAAAAGCCAATTTTACAAATACCTTCCTCATATTGAGTTACACATTAAATCTTATCCGAGTAACATCAGATATTTCATAGCTTTTAAAACCCTTAAAACTCATCCTGTCCTCTCACACACTGTACACAGTCTTAGTGTTTAAATAGTAACATTAAAACTAGAAAACTTTATTGTCCTCAGACATAATTTGTACTTCATCCATACATTAGCAGTTAGCTGGAGGACGTCAGAGGGAAAACCAGACAATATTCTCTCCATAAAATCTGATCCAGTTTCACCCAAATCTCTGATAAAGTTGTGTTTGTACAGTAATCAGTGAGCTCCACCAGCTGACTAACTAAGACTGATTGACGGGTGAGTATCAGGATATTATTGGTTGAAATCAGTTAGTTCATGCTGACGTAAACACGCGTCACATTACGTTTTGTGAGTTTTTGGCATAAATTGCTAAATAGGGGAACAACATATAATAAACAATATAACGGAGGATGTGAAATTATATTTTCACCTGGACTTTAAAAAGCAACTAATCCTGTTTTTACAGGAAACTCGTAAATATGAGGAAACTGTTTTATAAGGACTTTAAGTTAAGTTCAGATGATAAATCTGTTCTCTGTGTGATTGTGTGCATTTGAATCCTTTTGCAGAAAGTTTGCAAGAAGTACACAAACCTCACAGAGCATGTGCTGGTGCGTACGACCATATATGGTAATTTTTTTGTTTCCAAAAACCTTCCGAGAATCAGAGAGAGAGAGGATGTGTGTGAGCATGTTCCCTCTTCTGTGGTTGGTAGCTGTTGGGCATCACTGTCCTTAGTTTGGATATGGTTGTTATAAAGATAACACACACACACACACACACACACACTGTTACACGCTGATGTCACTCTTCCATCCGTGTTTCCCAGCTTCCCTGTTGTTGCGTGTTCGGTATAGGTCAGTCACACACCTATCTGCATTAACGTCACTTTACCGCCTGTGTTTCCTTGATGTCACACTTTGGTTTCACTCACACTTTCCCCTGTTGCTCTGATGGTACTATGATTAAAAGTAAAGCAGCTTTACGTGACCTCTGCCATTAAGAGGTAAAGAAATGAGTTTGTTTAATGTTGCTGGAGATCAACGTACGTCCTCACGAGTGCAGGAGAAATGTGTGTTTGCAGTAACGTCCACATGCTGCTGCTGATAATCTGATTTTATCTTTGTGGTTTCAGACTCTGAGCAGATGATGATGTTTCTCTGCACGCACGTTTTCACTCAAACTTTATTGTACACAGAGAGCGCTGACGGAGCTGCTGCTGTAAACATCAAACATTATCTTTATCATTGCTGATAATAATAACAATGATATTTAATTATGAGATTGTTTATCAGATAATAGGTCGAGTTATTAGATAGTATCCCATTATTATCATCATAAATATGAGTTATACAACTCTCATGACATAGATTAGCCTAGCACGTAGCATATCTAGGGGTACTCTATAGCAATCATTAGCTAGCTAAAGATTGATATAGATTAGCTAGCTACTTAGCTCATGTTTTGCTAACCAGTTTTGCTAAGTAGCCAGCTATCCAGCTAATATTTTATTCACATAAGCTAAGATTTGACTTTTATATGTTTATGTTATCTTTGAACCTTCTTCAACTCAACATAGACAAACTTTCTTATAATCATTATCATAACCATAAGATACAAAATATCATAAGTATGAGGTCTGAAAAGCTTCTACGCCTCCCTTTCAGAGATGTTTATCGGTTTTACAACGTAATAAACCTGCAGACTGGTTATTGTTTAACCACTAACAACACAGACACACTTCCTGTATCGATCAGTCCAGGAAATGTGTCCGTGTTTGTCTCAAGCTAAAGCAGGTAAGACTCACTTTTATAAATCGTTTATACTTAAATATAAAATTGATTCATGAAGCGGTTAGTATGTTTATGTTCAGCTGTCAAGTCTGGAGGAAGTTTGTGTGCAGCAGCAGCAGCAGAAGAAGAAGAAGAAGAGGCAAAAAAGATGAAAAACTGTCAAACTATCAGAGTAAAAGACTATAAACTCTAAATAGGTTAACAGTAAAACACTCACTCAGTCATATATAATGGCAAAACCTATTTTAAATACAGCAATCATATGTGGCAAAATTGTTTCTTTTGATGGTAAAAACTTGTATTTATACAGTAAAATATGCAAGAAAACTTTACCGTAATGACAACTGTAAAGTTATGGCAACCACAGCTGCCAGTGTTTTTACTTTAAATTAATCTTTTACCCCCGGACACTCTGCTGTTACTGCACAGCGTCAGTTGAGGTCTTGAGTCCAACAGGATGTGGTTTCTGACCTAGATTACGACATATATCTGGTAACTAGAGCTTGGTTTCCAAATCGAGTCACTGCGTTATATTTACAAACCTCTGTCCTGATTAAACTGATTTAAAAATACAAACTTATGTGTCTTTAAAAAATTAGATTTTAAACCTAAAAAAATCAACAAAGTGCCATTGCCCGAATACATTTTTAAAGAATTTAAACAACACTTAATGTTTGCTTTCTGGGGAATTTCACTTTTTTTCCTGGAAACTAGTCAGACATTTTATTTAAAGCTTTTATTCCAACCTGAAAAAAGCACAAACGGAATTAAAAACAATGTAAATAAAGTCACCGTGACTATTAATAAATGAAATATAGGAATAATAAATATTTCACAATAAAGCTTTCAAAAATAAAATGATTTAAAGAAGAAGTTTAGTAAAGTAATGAAACATTTTATTTTTGTGTATTTTCAGTCCTCGACATGGAACACGGTCGCTATGGCAACAACCCCTTCGGAACCCTCGGCGACAGCGGGCGGAATGTTCTGGCCCTGAACGTGCTGTTGCTAGGCGACCGGCAGAGTGGGAGGAGCTCTGTGGGGAATGCTCTGATTGGTCAGTTAGCTCATTAAAAATATGATTAAACAACCAAACTTCACCGGTTTCTACTCTTGAGAACTTCATCACCTAAAGGTGTGCGGTTAAAAAATTGAGGAAGCTGTTGTTTCTTTTCAGCTTCGTGTCAGCATCCATTTACTGAACCTCCTCAGTCGCAGCGTGAACTGTTGGTTAGAGGACATCATAAATAAATACATAAGTTAGCAAACCCAGCTAACGAGCCTATATTCAAAACTGTTGAAATGGTAAAACTGTACACTGCAGAGAAAAACAGAAAGAAGCTTAGAGAGCTTTTTTTTTAGCATGTTCCTGCTGTTAGCTGCGGTTAGCTGTTAGCTTGCCAGCCACAGTAGTTCTAAGGTTAACAAGCCTGACCTAGCGCCAAGGCCACGCCCCCTTTGGGGGAAAAGAACTTCTACATAAGAAACTACAGTAAAACAAACAAACAACAACAAACATCGTGTCCAGCTCAACCTCAAACAGCTGGTTATTAACGTGACGCATTCTGGTGGTGGGAATTCAGACGCGTGGATGACGGAGGCGGAGCCAAAACTCGCCATAAAGAGGTTCCTACTGGAACTTCGGTGCTAGCCTCATGCTACCTACTGAATATTTGTTCGTGTGGGGTTGAACTGGACTTTTAATTCATGAATTTGTGTGTTCGGCAGGTGGAGAGGATTTCCAAACAGGCGCCTGCGTTTCTGATGTTTCCGTGACGACCGACTACCAGCGCCGCAGCCGAAACTTCCAGAGGTACTTCAGACGACAGGGGGCGGAGTCGGACCTCACGCTGAGAGTGGTTGACACGCCCCCTGCGGCTGTGCCCCGCCCACAGAGCGGCGTGCAGGAGCTCTGCCCCGAGGGCGTGCACGTTCTTGTGCTCATTGTGAGAGCGGACCGACCGCACGGCGACACACACCTGGAGGAGCAGGTTGAGGTCACACACACACACACACACACACACACACACACTGTACACACACACACACACACACACACACACACACACTGTACACACACACACACACACACACACACACACACACACTGTCACACACACACACACTGTCACACACACACACACACACACACACACTGCACACACACACACACACACACACACACACACACACACACACACTTGTTTATGTGTATTTTGTATATTTTGTGTCTGTTCAGACTCTTTTCGGTCCTGAATGGCGGCGTCACGCTTTGCTCGTTCTCACGTATGCTGACTGGCTGAAGGAGGCGGGGCTTCACCAGTCAGTCTACCTAACGCAGGCCAGTGATTGGCTGAGAGCTCTGGCTGAGGAGGTGGAGGGAGGAGTCTTCTTCTTGGACAACAGCTGCGATTGGCCGTCAATCCGAGGACGACCGCTGAGAGACCGACTGCTCCGCCTCTCGGCCAGCAACCATCACAGAGCTCTGACCGTCAGGACGTCTCACTTTGGACTTTAAACAGGAACTTATCGTTTATTATTATTTTTATTTATTCTTTGCGCTCTACACATCTTTACGGAGGCCGATTACAGTTTATTTTGACTTCTGAGTTTAAAATCTGAAGATTAAACACACATTGTAGAGGGGGGACTTCCTTTCTTCAGGTTATATGTAGACACAGGTTATTGTGGTTTCTTTTTTATAATCAATAAACAAAAGTGATGCAACTGAAATTAAATGAATTTTATTTCTTTAATTCTTCTTTTGTTATCTAACAGCACTAGCTACTAACTATCAAAGTGTTCGCCAGCAGCAGGTTTTCACAATAAAAGCATCCTTGCTGTGTCTATCTGATGGTGCAGTTGGTGAAGGACGGGGCCCTGCAGAGTCCCTTCCCCTTCACCTCAAACCGGCAGCCTTTATAGGTGGCCACGCCCCTGCCGTCCACCTGCAGGTCCGGCTGAAGAAGCTCCCAAACCTTCTGCTTGGACTGCAGCTCTCGGTCCGGATCACCTGAGCACACAGAGGGCGGCGTTCAGGATCACTGCGGAAAATCCCCAAAGCTACTTTTGGAGCCAGTCGACCCGATTGGTCGATAGTTTCAACACAAACAAAGATAATTTGAAGTACGTACTTACGTTGGACGTTTGTTAGCATGTTCTCATAAACGACACAAACCCAACATTATTAGTGAGCCAGCTAACCAAACTAACCATTCTGACTGGCCAGCACTGTTTCAAACTAAATAGCCTCCACCAACTAAACAAATCAATTTATGCTACTTTCTCATTGAGGACACACTAATTATCATGGCAGCCGTTTAAAATATACATTAACAGATTTTTTAATTAATTCAGTCTTCATCTTTGTAACCATGGTTACCAGGGTAGTTGTGGAAGGTGACTCTGTCTCCAGGGGTGGAGCTTGTGGGCGGGGCCAACGGCTCTGTGCAGTCATCAGAGGCGGAGCAACAGAGGAGGCGGGCCTGGGAGACCACGCCCCTCACTTTACGAGCCTTGACGTTGCACAGCAACACAGCTAGACCGCCCTGGAGCTGCAGAGAGAGAGAATACTTCTTATAAAAGTAAAATTAGGACATTTTGTGAGTATTTAACAGCAAAGTGAGGACTTTTCTGAAAAGTGGGGACATTTCATGGCCACATGAGAATTTGGGGGAAAGTGAGGACATTTAGTCAAGACAACAGCAAAGGGAAGAAGAAAGTATTCATATAAAAATATTATAATATATATCATATATAACGTCATAATATGTAAAAACAATAAGAAATAACAAAAAGATGAAGATAAACTTGTGTGTTACCTCCTCCGGTGGCGTTTTCCCTCCCAGTTTGCTGACGACCCTGCGGGGGGCGCTCTCTCCCAGGTCCACCTCCTGGACAGACAGCCCCTCGGCCAGCGGGTGGCAGCGAACGTTGAGGATCCGGCCGACCCGAAGGTCCAGCCGGGACACATCGACCCGAGGCTCCGCCCCCAAGGGGAGGAAGTCTGAGGAGGGCCGGCCTGGG
>NW_026136761.1:62500-67500 GCF_905237075.1 Dicentrarchus labrax
TGAAATGAATCCTGTTGTCTCGATCTGCTTCAAAGCACTTCCTGTTTGACACCTGACTGACAGGTGGATTAGGGTGCACACCTGTAATCCCTCAATCAACGGTTCACACAGAGCTTCTCTTTATTCCCTTTAGTTCAGAAACTGTTTACTTCTTCTCAGTAAATTGTTTAAGTCATTTTCTGTATTTTGACATTAAAGTTTTTGATATTAACGTAAATATAAATATAAATATGAACAGCTGTAAATTAAGACACATGAATAGTCTATAATAAAGTAATTCGAAGTCCAGGTGAAATGGTAGTTTTAACCCTTTAAGATCCTCAGTTATATTATTACACAATGTCCGCTAAAAAACATTCACAAAAACTTTATTTCTTTATATTTTTATATCAATAATCAATCATTGTGTCTTCCTGTAAAACGCAATGTGACGCGTGTTTACGTCAGCATGAACTAACTGATTTCAACCAATAATATCCTGATACTCACTCGTCAATCAATCTTCAACTGTTAGTGACACAGAGCGAAGATTCATTAGTTAGTTGGCTCACTGATTGCTGTACAAACACAACTTTATCTGTTTGAGTGAAACTGGATCAGATTTTATGGAGAGAATATCGTCTGTAGATGCTAACTGCTAATGTAGTGGTTAAATTAAAGACAGGTTTAAAGATTTTACATTTCGGCAGATTAAATAATTTAATAATGTAGTTAAAGATATTTTACATTGTTGTGTTCCTGCTTTTACTTCAATAAAAGACCTGAACTTTTCTTCCACCACCGAACACTGAATCAATCCAGAATAAACAACGGGACCGAAGACGAGAGTTTAACCACATGAAGAGAGACAGAGCGTGTCATTAAAATGAACTGAGACATGAAAGCATAGAAAGAGTCGTCACTGAGGTTTTAAAAGATGTTATCTGTGAAGAAGGAACATATTAATACCATCAAAGTACTGCACACACACACACACACACACACACACACACACACTGAAACCAGCCTGTTTGCATAAAGATAAACAGAAAGCTACTGGCGCCCTCGTCGGCTGCTGAACATTTCCATACACAAACAGTCGACTGACACTGACACATTTATCTCATCATTAAAGGGAAAATCCCCCTAAAACACTTTGACTGGTCACAGTTGATGTTGGTGAAGCGTTTGTAATATGTTTTATATGTTACAGGTATTTTATCTGTTTATTTTATTTCAGTTGTGGACATGGAAACTATAATAGAACATCGTAGTAAAGTAAAGTAGCTAACTGCTAATTAACTGCTGTTAACTGTGCCTGCCGTTAGCGGCTGACCCGGGATGCTACGAACCAAACCCAGCAAAACCCAGAACCCACACCTCGGCTGTGTTCAGACGCTGACACTAGCTCATAGCGCCAGCAGCGTCACACACATTTAAATTAATCAGCAAATTCTAGCTGGAAACACGTGAATATGAGGAAGTAAACAACACTCGGCTTCCTGTTTCATGGAGACTATAAATTATAATGCTTGTCCTTTAGTCCCCATATGGCAGCAAGGTCCCCACAATGCGAGTGTGTGAACAGGTGTATGTCCTCAGAATGTCATTATTCACACACACACACACACACACACACACACACACACACACACACACAGCAGCTGCCACTGAAATGCAGAAAGACACAACAGCTGAAGTCGGGCCTCCTGCTATAAATAAAACGAGCTGGTACAACACAAACAGAGGTGGAAGAAGACTTTACTTACTTATTCACAATGAACTGTTACAAGATAAAGTCCTGAATTAAAAATCTCTCTAAGGTAAAAATAAATAATAAAAAGTGTATTCATTATGCAAAAGACCTCCATTCAAAGTGTTATTTATTATATATTTATTGTAAGAATGTAGTTTAATCTATAACAATGTATGTTCAAACTTATTGTGAATTTGAAGTATAAAAAAATATTTGAAAAGTAATAAAAGTTGTGAGATAAATGCAGTAAAAAGTACAATATTCCTCCCTGAAATGTTAAAGTACGTCAAATTTATGCTCAAGTACTGAACTTTAAGACACCACACACACAAACACGATGATCTTTGTAACAAATAACATAAAATAAAGGAAAATTAACAAAAAAACAAACACAGCTAAAAGACCTTCAATATAATAAATCTTATTAAAAGAGTTTCTTTTCCACTTTCTGTTATCTTATAAGAGAACTCGTCTCTGACGTCTTAAAGAAAGTTTTGTCATTAAAAACACAACAAAATTAAAGCTGATTTACTGAAGATTAGTTATGTAATAACAATAATAATAATATTGATCACCAACATTTGTAGACAACAGTGAACTTGCAGACTTTACCCTTTAAACGCCCTTTAAAGGATTTTAGATCTTCATCATATAATCTTTAAACTACCACACACACACACACACACACACACACACACACACACACACACACACACACTCTCACACACACACTCAGAGTTTACCAACCTGGGGTGAAACGGGTTGTCGCTGTTGTCCATGTTGTACGATGTCGTCTGTCGGCCGGTCAGAGACAGAAAGCTTGCGGTCGGTCGGTCTTCAGCGGAGACGTTTGCTCAGTCAGCTGTTTGTTTCCATCTCCAGCTGGTTGGAGGTCAAAGGTCAAACGCCTCCCCTTTAAAAGCACAACTGGAAACTTGCAGCAGAAACTTGACGATTGAAATGAAAGAATAACTAATATAATGAAACTTCTCCCCTTTAATCTGTTTTTATTAGTGTTTTGTGCAGTGTAATAGATATGTGTCTCTATGAAACAGCAGAATTATATTAAATATGTTATATAATGATCAGAAAATATAATTTAACAGTTCAGTGAAATACAAAATAACCCCAAATAATCCCAAATGAAACACAGGGGGCAGAACCAACCTTTAATTAAGTGTGTTATACAGGAAATAAAACACATGTGAAATCCTCTTTTTAACTTAAATAAGAAACATCTGTGAAACATATTTACATATTCATGTGTAAATATGTTCCACAGATGTTTCTGAGCGACGGTTTATTTGTTGAGGTCAATACGACGAGGAAATAAAAAATATCCTGAGCAAACTTTGGATTCGTTTATTTTATCTTCTTTATCTATGATTTAATAAATGTTTCCATTTAGATTTTCACCCAAATCTCCAACAAACCAGGTTGAGGAAGGTAAATATGGTTGTAATGGTTGCTTCCACCAGGGGGCGCTCAAACACACACTGTTGTACTCACTGCACGGACTCTGTAGATCAATAGATCGATGGATAGATTACAGATTTCACATTATAATAACTTCCATGATTGTTTTTATTTTTCATCTTGGCAGAAATCGGCTTCCATACAATAATAAAAAACGTTTTTTAATATTTTGAAATATTAATTAAAAGGTATTAATTGGGGAACGTTTCTTATTATTTTAATAAAGTCTAGTTCCGTTTCTCATTTTAATAACTTGCTTCTTTTTTTTCATCTTGGCAGAAATCGGCTTCCATACAACAACTTTTTCAATATTTCCGACTTATTATCTCAAAATAATAAGAAAGTTTCTCATTATATTGAAATATTAAGTCGATATTCTGAGAAACTTTCTCATTATAATAAATTACAGAACCTTTTTCCCGCACTTTGGCACTACTGGGCTTCCATACTTTTAAACTCTTTTATTTTATTCCGTCGTTTCACGGAAAATCCCGACTGTCACCGAGCTCAGGTGACTCATCTCCGTCACCTCCCGGAGGTGAGTCAGCAGGGGCGCGTCGGCGGAAGCCGCCGCACCATATTTGGATTGTGAGCAGCGATTGGCGGGAGGCGCGAGGACGGGCGGGTCCCCGTGCACTGAGGCGCTCGCGCTCACACGGAGACTCCAGGAGCGCGAGAGGAGGAGGAGGAAGTTTTAGGAGACGAAGAAGAGACGAGAGAAGAACTTCTACAGTTTAAACGGTGAGTTTGTTGTTGTTTGTTGTTGTTTGTTGTTGTTGTTGTTGCTCCACGCGCTGCTTCTCGAGGTGTTTTTACCTGTTTGAGGTGAAAATAGAGGCCCACGCGCCACACAGCGTCACACAGGTGTGTGTCTGACTTCCTGTTTATGTCGTGTCAAAATGAAAAACGTAAAACTGATTCAAAACGTCATTAAATCGATCCGTGGATCAATAATATTATTAGTTTTACATGTTGAAGTGTAACACTTTCTGTGAGTTTTATTTAATGATAACAGGATTACTCAATCAATCAATCGATCAGATCGATCAGTTCGATCTCCTGTAATTATTTAAAGTCATTAATTTGGTCAAATTCACAACTTTATAATATTAATGTGTTAATTTAATCGAACAATAATCAATATTTATTCTATGAAACCTCCAAATGAAGAACTCTGAATAGAAATATTAGTAATCAATAAATAGATAAAATATTAAAATGTGGCCATAACAGATCAATAAATGTCAGTTTTTAACACTTTATTATTACATTTTGATTAAATTTGAGTTTCTCTGGCTCCGCCCCTTTAATTGGTGAATAAACAATTAATCAATTAATCGATTGACAGAATATTAATCTCCATCTTTTCCAATAATTGATTTCCAGTTTTTCAGTGTAGATTTAATTTCTGTTGGACTAAAACAATCCGAACACCAACCCTGATCTCTGGGAAGCTATATTATATATATTATATATAACCTAATTAATAATCAATGATCAGGTCGATCAGGTCGATCAGGTGGATATTGATCGTCAGCGGCTGCCGGCGGTTCCTCCCTGCCGGTCTCGTGTTGGTGAATCAGCTGTAATTGGAGGCAAATTGAATCCTCGTGGTCGTAACGTCGTTAAAGTTAATGTTATTCTGGGGCTGTAAACAGGAAGTGACATCACATGTTTACAGATAAACATTATTGAAACAACCAGAAATGAAAGTAAAAGTTAATAATAATAAACTTTAGTCCCAACAGATTCCTTTAGTTCCAGAAGAACCGGTCCAGTTGTTTCTGAA
>NW_026136761.1:70000-79508 GCF_905237075.1 Dicentrarchus labrax
TCTTCACTACCGTCATCATCACCGTCGTCCACGAGAGGGTGCCGGACAAGTCGGTGAGCCCGCCGCTGCCCGACAAGTTCTTCGACTACGTGGACCGAGTGCCGTGGGCCTTCACCGTCACCGAGGTCAACGGGCTGATCCTGGTCGGACTCTGGCTCGTCCAGTGGCTCCTCCTCAAACACAAGTACGACCGGAGACACGTTAACGATATTAAACAAATCACTTACATATATTTTAAAACATGTTAAAATAAAATAAACAGTTATATTAGTCGACTCATCGTCTCAGGTTTAATCGTTGGGTAACCATGGTAACCAGGTTACACAATAAATAAATCCAGCTTGTAACAGTTTGACTTGTTGTTTCTAATATTTATTTAGGTAGAAGTGATAAAATCCACGTTGTCACAAGCTGAGCACATTAAAAGTATTGAACATTTTACTATTTTAATACTGATTATTTCTGCAACTATATTGTGTATAAATTAAAGCTCTGAAATTAACAGTAAAAACCAATTTAATCACATTTTATGGATTAAACTTCTTTCTCTTCAGAGCTATAATTGGTCGTCGCTGTTTCTTCCTGATCGGGACTCTCTACATGTATCGCTGCGTCACCATGTACATCACCACCCTGCCTGTGCCGGGGAAACACATGGTCTGCGCTCCGAAGGTACAAATACACACTATAATACTCACATTATACCTGTTCATACACACACACACCTCGTCACTAAATGTGTTCTCGTTTTGGTCGTTTCTGTGCAGCTCTACAACGATTCAACGGGGAAAATATGGAGGATTTTGAGGCTGATCTCAGGAGGAGGTAACTCACAAATTCTTAATTATCTTAACTATTTTTAACACTTTTGAACAGAAAACAGAAAATCCTGCTCTCTGATGGTCTGACACTGAGGCAGCAGTTGACAGTAAAGACGTCTTGTTGCCCCGAGGACAATAAACATAGCACAAACATACAAAGACACAGTGTTTGGGACAGTAGATATAAATATATATTATTGAATATATATAATTTTAATTGTTAATGTTCTAAATCGAAACATATGAGGTCAACCATAGAGAGCCAGTGTTGCCAACTTTCTTGCTAGATTTGTTTTTTTAAACGTTATTTTTTGACAAAAACCAGCAAACATTATACAGGATCATCGTAGGTTTAGAAAAGGAAATGACAAAAGAAAAAAGTATATTGAGAGTTGTTCCTGGTTTTCTATTTTTAAGCTCTGTTCGTTTGTTTGTTTGTTTGTTTGTTTGTTTGTGTTTAGGTTTGTCTCTGACCGGCTCTCACCTGATGTGCGGCGACTTCCTGTACAGCGGCCACACCGTCATGTTGACGTTGTCTTACCTCTTCATCAAAGAGTGTGAGTTGGCTATTTATGGGAAACATTCATATAGATGATACCTGGGTACCCCCGAACCCCCTGAACCCCCTGAACCCTGGGGGGGGGCAGGTTTAAAGGGCCGTGTTGACTGGAAGGAACAAATATTAGGTATATTTTATTTATATTCTGATTTCTGACCCTAATCTGTGTGTGTGTTGTGTTCAGACTCTCCTCGCTGGATGTGGTGGTATCACTGGCTCTGCTGGCTGCTCAGCGCCTCGGGAGTCCTCTGCATCCTCATCGGTCACGAGCACTACAGCATCGACGTGGTGATCGGGTACATCGCCACCACCAGGACCTTCTGGTGGTACCACACCATGGCCAACTCACACGTAAGAGCTCACACGTTGCTTGTTAATCTGAGGTTAAAGAGTGCAGACAGATATTACTGAGGATTTAAAATAATAAATCAGAAGCTGGAACCAGTGAATTCTTTTTTAATTACTTTACTTTATTGATTGATAGTTTTATTTTGTGTATTTCTGCTCAGGCGCTGCGTCAAGCTCCCAACAACTACCTGTCGAGGACGTGGTGGAACCCGATCTTTAACTTCCTGGAGAGGAACGTTCAGACGACTGTTCCCATCGTGTTCTCGTCGCCGCTGCCGCTGCCGTCCTGCTGCAGGCAGCGCTACCGGATGGTGGAGGGCGGCAGGGACGAGTGAGAGCTGCATCCATCACCACGCCGGTGACAAAGGACGGGGAACTTTAACATCAGTTTATTTATTAGAAGCAACATTTCCAGCGTACTGAGGAAGAGGAGACACTGAAGGGAGGAAGAGGATGTTTACATTATCACTGGGTATTAGTTCATCAGCAGGTTTAATCACCAGAACAGTAACAATCATTATCTGCTCTCTGTTAACGGAGCCTCTGTGGAGCCACCAGTGTTATTGATCACATACTGGGCTGTCTTTGACCCTCCCTAAGCCCCGCCCCCTTTTTGCTCTGTGCTCCAATCACAAACCTCGGTCAACTTCCTCCTTTCCTGTGATTGGATATGCTATGTGCTAGGCTAATCTAGTTTAAAATACCAGCTAAATATCTTTTTAATCTGCATTAATGGTTAGCTAGCTGGATTCATCTGAGGTTTAATGTTAGTCAAACACTCGCTAACTAGCTAGCTAACCATTATTGTAGATAAGAGTTTAGTTAAAATTAGCAAACATAAGCAAATACACGCATTAGCTAGCAACTTACATCAGATAGCTCATGTTAGCAATAAGCTAACTAAGCACAGGAAGGTTCCAGAAGGGGGGGGATAAAGAGTTTATCTGCTGGTAAACAACAGAAAATGTAAAAGGAACTTTAGTTTTTATAAACTAAACACGGCGACTTGAGTCTGGTTTACTGTTTTTGTGAACTGTTGAACCAGAAACAACAAAAAACCTGAAACATGCTAACGTGATGTGTATGTTCGGACGTTATCTCGTTGTCTTCTGGTTTCTGATGTGAGCTGGTTATCGAACAGTTTTTTGATACAACTGCCGACAAAATCAGTGAATTTCAGCACCAAAATAAATCGTTTTTCTGCTCAGTTTCTGTCGTTGTTGGTATCCAACAATTAATAAACCTACAGGTTTGGATTTATGTCTTCCGAACTACGTTAGCGTTGCTGAAGTGCCAAACAAGAAACGCTTTTTGTAAGATTTTGACTTTTCTTAATCAAAAGGTCGGGTGAATCTATGTGATACTGAAATTATCTAGCTCATTAACCTAAACAATTTAGATAAGATAACAAATAGAAATGTATAAATGTACTTCCTCCCAACAAAGACGATTAAATATTTAAACATTGAGATTATTAATTCTGCCTGTGAGGAACTAGTAGTAGCTGCTAGCGACGTGATGTTCCAAGTGCTCCAGTTGGGTCCTCATCAGTGTGAGAGTATTGTTGTATATGTCTCGATATACTTGATTATTGTTGTTTAAGTTATATAAGTATTGAGACACTGAGCTCACAACGGTCTGTTTGTGTTTTTTTACTGTTTATTTTATGCCGCCTTTATTATAAAATGAATGAAACAATAACTGCTGATTTAAAGTCAGATTAATGAAGATCACTGTTCAAGTTACTTTTATTAAAGTGTTACATTTAGTTCATATTTGGTTAAAACTGACGTGAACAAAATGTCACAATCAAATATTTGCTTTGATAATAAAAGATTTATTTTCAGTCAAGAGCTGGTGTTTGTGTTTGATGTGTAACGAAAACAAGTGTTGTAAGTTTGAATTAATGAGTTATTATTATATTATTAACGTATAGTGTTTGTTTTTTTACTTTTAAAAGTATATAATTATATATATTTCTACTATATCTAACTTTTAGTGCTTTTTTGTCGTAGCTTATTCTGATGAAACCAAACAAGAGTCATAGGTTCATGTTTGGGTATCTTATTGTTTGTCTGTAACTGGTTGCTGAACTTTTGAAGACGTGGCCCAATGCACCTAACAGGACATAACTTTGAATTGCTGCCACAATGTATGTGTGTGTAACATTTCATACAACAATACTAAGTTACAGAGGACAGGAAAGATACAGGGCAGAGGTCAGTGCTGTTTATTTTAATTGAATAATAGTAACAATACTGTTATATAGGTCAGTGCTGTAGATACAGGTCAGAGGTCTGTACTGTATTTGATTCAAACAATAGTAACAATAATGATATTAGTATTAAACTTTATTTAATACGTTTTAGTCCAATTATTTAACACTAATTGTCTTTCAGAGACAGTTAATAAAGATTTAATTTAATTTCAATTAAATTCAATTTTATTTGTATAGCGCCAATTCATAACAGAAGTTATCTCAGGACACTTTTCAAATAGAGCAGGTCTAAACCGAACTCTTTACAACATTAATTACAGAGACCCAACAGTACCACCATGAGCAAGACCTTGGAGACAAGGGCAAGGAAACACTGCCTGTTAAGAGGCAGAAACCTAGGACAGATCCTCCGGCTCTAGGTGGGGGGTCGTCTGTCTCGACTGTCAATTTTTACAGAAGAAAGATACAGGTCAGTGCTGTAAAGAGGTCTGACCAATTGTGTGATGGCTGCAAGTCAATCGGTCTTTCAATGCTGAACTGGATTTGTGACCTCACTGTATTTGACTGGATGAGGAGGACGAGTGTATACGACAGTTGTCTCTTCAGGAGTCTCATCCGATCAGGTTGCTGGAAAAACAAACAACAGATAATTTTATTCTCAGCTCAGAGGAGTTTACACTCTATAGTAACAGTAGTTGTAATAAGTCCTGAGCTTTTATTTTGTTGTCTTTTAAGCCGACCTGGTGCAGCTTCCTGTGGCCTGCTGGCTCTGCTTCCTCTTCCTTTTACCCTGGAAGGAAAAGAAGTAAAGCCTGAGTCCTCCTGAAGCACACAGACGCAGTACACACTGTAGATGTACTCAGGTGTGCAGTACATACGTAGTTGTCCCTGGCGGACCATCCAGGGTAGAGCTGCATGTGAAGCAGTCTCTCCTTCTGGGCCAGGTCGTAGTATTTGGACTGTTCAGAGTGCGACAGGGCGTGCCACTGACAGACACAGAGATTACCTCATTTATTTAATCTGTTCAATAACCAAAGTCTAACAACAAGCAGGCGGTTTTACGGAGGTTTAGCTGCTGGACTATAATTTTGGCCGGGGGCAGTGACTCGCTGGAAGTGGTTGAGAGGAAGATATTTACTGTTTATTTAATAGATTAAATTGTTAAATTCAAGTTTAATTCTGTTAATACTTTTCTAAAATTATGTGAAATTAGTGACAACAGTAAGTAAAAGTATTTGTTGTGTAGTTTTACATGGATTAGTTAGTTAACTGACAGATATGTTGTATAATGATGGAAGTTGAATAAATGTTGTTTATCAGTGTAAACAGCAATAATTACTGTAATCTCACAGATAATGACTTTTATTACAGTTCTATAAGTATATTGTAGTATACTACTACAGTCAGTTGTTTATAAGATATGAAAGCTGTCTCACCCTTCGTCCCAGGATGCGGTTGATGGCGGCGCTCTCTCTCTCTCGTCCCTCCTGAAGCACTTTGTGTCTCATCTCCTTCATGTAGAGCATGAAGGCGTTCAGAGGCTTCTTCACAGGCGGTCTGCTGCTGACGGCGAGAGAGGAGGTCAGCCTGGTGACTGCGGTTGTACATGTAGACATCCACACTTATGTGTCACAGACTCACCTGGTGACGCTGTTGTCATAGTAACAGGGGTGTGTCCTGGAGCTGGCGTCTACCTGTGGACCAGGTGCAGTGATTGGCTGGCTGTACGGGGAGGACTGAGGGAAGTGTCGGTCGCTGTAGAGGAGGAGAGGGACGAGAGGATGGAGGGACGACTGCAGAGAGACACAGAGTTTATTTATTTTACACATGAATCAGAGTATTGATCAGTGTATTGATCAGAGTATTGATCAGTGAGTGTGAGCAGTGAGTCCAAAGTCAGAGCTAACATTACTGCAGATAGTATCTCGACATTATATATGTTATGTTGTCACTCTGATATTTAGCATTTTAAGCTCTGTAAATTTGTAGACGGCCTATACAACGTTTATATTTATATATATTATATTATTTTAGTGTTCATCCCTAACTTTCTGTTTTTACTTATGAGGAACAAACAGCTGCAGTAACAGTAGAAATACATAAAGAGTTCTGACTGTAACAGAAAGAGACTACAGCTTGTAGCTTTCATCTGTTTTTCCTCTCAGCACACACACACACACACACACACACACACACACACACACACACACACACACACACACACACACACTCACTCACACACACTCACACACTCACACACTCACACCACACACCCTGCAGGTTGTGCACTCACAGACTTGCTGGGTCACATTTAACACTGATTGTGTTAGAAGGGGAACATATTGGCTTGAAGGGATAGTTTGACCCACACACACACACACACACACACACACACTCACAGCAGCTGCAGATTGACTGTGTGACGTGTTGTGTCGCCCCCTGCTGGTCAGATGCAGATACTGCGGTTGAGGTGGACACCAGTCAAACACCTGAGGTTTACCTGAAACACAACAAATAGTTAACGTGTGTGCGTGTGTGTGCGTGTGGGTGTGAGAGTGTGTGTGTGTGTGAGTGTGAGAGTGTGTGTGTGTGTGTGTGTGTGTGTGGGTGTGAGAGTGTGTGTGTGTGTGAGTGTGAGTGTGTGTGTGTGTGTGTGTCTCTCACCACCTGCCGGGTCCTGATCCAGTTCGCTCGTCAGCGAGATCACCTAAAACAAGATCAATAAACTGTTGCAGGAGATCAATTAGAAATAAATATTACATAATCAGTTTGTATTCATTTATAATCATGTATTAATATAAATATATAAATAATATTTATTTCAATAGTTGAATAAATAAAATACACTTTTAAAGAAGGAAAGAAAACAAACAAATACAGAAAAATAATTTTAAAAACAAGAATAATCATCCATTATATAAATCATTGATTTATTCATAATAATATTAATAAAGTTTAATTACATTTAAAGGCTGAACAACAGTTTAAATATGTAAAATGTAGATAAATTCAAATTTGTGTATAAAAACAGTCACAAAGATTTTTGACAAAGTGAATAAAACCACATAAATAATAACAAATAACAAATAAATAATAATCATTTTTACACAAAAAGAGATTTTCTGGATAAAATAATAATAATAATAATAAACACTCACCCCTCTGCTGGGCATCTGATCCATTTGTTGACTTCAGTCAATAAAAACTAGATTTTATTATTATTATTATTATAAAGAGAAGACGGAGCCGACTGTCAGCTCATCAGACTCTACAGACTGGTACGAGTAAGTCATGTGACCCTGCCCCCCCACCCCCCCTCCCCCCACACACACACACACACCACCCACCACACCCCCCCCACACACACACACCCACTCACACGCACACACACACACCACACACACACACACACACACACACACACACACACACACACACACACACACACACACACACACACACACACACACACACACACACACACACACACACACACACACACACACACACACACACACACACACACACACTCACACACACACACACACACACACACGTAGAAGCGTTGGCTGTGTTGTGTATGTTTGTATTATTATTATTTATGTTGTTAGAAACAATAAGGTAAAACTTGAATTAAAGGACCAGTGTGAAGGATTTAGTGCCATCTAGTGTTAAAGTTGCAGATTGCAACCAACTGAACACTGCTCGCGTCTGTATTTGATGAGCTGGGACTGAGAACTGCCTGTTAAACACAAACAGTGGTAATGATTGTGAATCAGAACAATCAGTAAACAGACTGAACCTTGAGTTCATTTATTCCAACACAGTTTAACATCATAACTGTTCATCTGACCTCCGCCCTGTATCCAACCATCACAGCTCTGCTCTAATCATGGATGAATGTGTGCTTTACGTTCACGAACTACGTAGCAGGATGATATTAAAACTAAACATTACAGGAAGTAAACAGTGAAACTCACTCTAAAGCTCTTAAAGCCAAGAGGAGCTTTAGATTCATCCTTTGTCCTTGATGGACTCTGGTAGATCTTCCAATTAGTTCCAGTTGAACATAATTTTATCTTCCAACTGAAACTGAAACTAACAGAATTTATTCATTTATTAACAGTTTGATTTAATAAATGAGATATTTGACATATAAAATACGAAGAATGAGCCAAAAGTCTTCTCTTCGCTGTGATTCAGACTTTATGTGACAGCTGTGCCGACACATCCACAGGGTTTCTCCCCTCTGACACACACAACCCGAGGGTGGAGGCAGAGCAGCAGAGGTCAAAGGTCAGAGAGCGAACTGTACCACGGCTGTAGGGGAGCTTTTTCTACTGTTAACGATATTGTGATATTGTTCAATATAAAGAATAAAAGTGTCTTTATTAAAGTGAATTAGTGATGAATCACCATCATTTATAAACCATACATCAACAGTTCTTCTTCACTTTACACTCTGAGTTTATTCTCACTGGAACCAGTTCCCTTCAGATATTTATTTATTATTTTAAAATCAGACATTTTAGGCAACAATCCCATAAAAAGCTGTCAGGATATTGTCAGTATTTCAGGTTTCATCGACACACGAAGGTCAACACTGATCCATTTATTCAGGACTGAAGCTAATACAAAGACAGCGTGCAGTATCAGTAGTTCAAATAATTGGTCTTGATTTTAAAGCCATGACAATAACTTAAAGAAAACATATTTAAACACACAACTGTTGTTCAGTTCAGTTTCTGACAGACAGAAAACATTGAATCCATATTCCTGTGTAGTTATTGTTGTTTACCTCTGGGGGGCAGTAAAGAGCTACAACAACCTCCAGTCAGGTGTTGTTTTTATTTTATTTTCTGAGGTCACTTTGTTCAACAGGTTGTTTTATTCTTAATCATTGGTATTGTAGTTCTGGTTCTGTAGTCCTCGCTGAAGCTCACACAGACTGAGCAGCAACGTTGAGCACAAACACACCCCCTCCTCTCTTTTTCTGAGGCTCTCTGTCACACCACACACACACACACACACACACACACACACACACACACACACACACTGGGGGGAAAAGGGGCGGCCACGGCGGGGAACAGGCAGGTGAAGGGGCAAGAGAGACCGGAGACACGAAGGCACTGGAGAGCCGACTCTGGGAGCTGAACTGCACGAGAGGATCCCTGGAGCTCGGGAGAGAAGGTGGTCAGACAGGGGAACAGGCACAAGAATATCAAAGTTGACTTGAAATAGCAAGCTACACACTGGAAGGGGCCACGAAAGTACCACCAAGTAGGCTGAAACAATCTGGCAATGACTGGGAGGAAGACCGGGGTTCTTGAAGGCTGAGGCATGATGAATGATTGAGAGCAGGTGAGACAGCAGACAGCAGGTGAGGAGAATAGAGGCCGCACCCTCATCAACACACAGGGAAGGAGGAGGAGCAAAGGGAGCAGGAGGGGAGCAGAGCCATGACACACATCTGCAGTGCGCCACCTGTGTGCGTCTCACTGTTAGTATGATACTATGGTTGACACAGTGGTCACATTTATAACTATTTGCAGCCCTTGG
>NW_026136762.1:0-5000 GCF_905237075.1 Dicentrarchus labrax
AACAGCTAACTGTTGCTAGCACAGTCACACAATCAGACGAAGATATTCCTTCCCTCCCAACAACTAACAGATAACATCCTTCATCTGGTTCAAATCTAGCAAAGCACCAAGATCTAAACAGTCAATGTATGACAGCTTCTGATTATAGATTATTGATTGAATCAACTCCATATAGAACATAGCTCTAGTGTTTATTCACTGTTTACTGAGCTCAAACTCATATCATACATCGTCCATGAAGGAAAAACTTAAATAAAGCTCTAAAGTTCAGTCAGGAGTCTGCACTTTACTCTCAGCCCCCCCGACATTCACTCCTCTCATGCTCACTCAGCTCAGTGACACCCCTTCATTGTTAGCCTATCATCTTCCTGCTGTCGTTTTACGTATGAATCTCTCTCTGTTATATAATAAACATTATCTTTAAATAAAATAATATAAAGTTGATTTCTGATGCTCTCCAGGTTTAAAGTGACCTGTAATACAGCATCAGTATCAACGTGTGTGAGGAGAACTGAACTGAGGACAAAGAGAAGTTTAGAGTAAAAGTAAAATAATTCTCTTGGTTTCGATTATAACCAGAGTCAGTCCGCTGCTCTCACACTAAAATCAATATTTGTTCTCCAGTAAACATTGATCGACTGGTCAGAGTCACTTTAGTTAACCATTAATGTTCATCCTGTTATCTCTAGCTATAGGTAGTGTCGCCACCTTCAGTGTGGAACAATAAGAGACACCAGCAGTGTCAGACACTTCATTTATATATATACAGTATATGTATATTTATTTATATACATATTTGTGAATTATATAATTTTATATTTATATATGAAAAGTTGTGGCTAGTTGAAAATTTAGAAGAGCAAAACTCAGTTGTCCTAACGTTAAAAGATATTCAGGAACTCTTTTAATATCAACATCCTTTATCATTATTTAAAGTTTGTCTATGTAACATTAAGCTGTTGCTAACAGCGCCACCAGTGGCCATTCAGTGAACTGCAGTCAGCGTCTTGTTGCTTACTCTCCGTACACAGTCCGTAGGCGCGAGCGAGCATCATCCTGGGCATCGACTTCACTTCCAAATATCTTCACTACAGTGTCACTAACACACTAACCTTCCTCCAGCTCCTGGTGGGCAGTGTGCAGTGTGCGAACTGTACCACAGCTTTCAGGGGAGCTCACATTTTCTACTGTCATGTGGAATATTTTCTGATATTTTCTGATATTTTCTGATATTTTCTGATGAAGTTAATGATATTGTGCTGTCAGGCTTCAGGGGTGATGGCAAGAATAGCAGCATCCTTTGTAAAGTGAATTAATGATGAGTCAGCATTGCACACTAATGATACAGCAATAGAAGTACAGGTTTACACATAATCCGTGATGATGAAGAGGCAGAAAAAAAGAAATGCATGTCAAAAATATCATATTGATCAGTCCCTCCAAATTCAACCGTCTCACTGGAACAAGTTGCTTTCAGGTTTTAATGGATTATTTCACTTTCTCCTGTAATTTCACTGCAAAATAAAAATGGCTAAAAACATCTCAACATGCATCTCGATTTTATAGAAAGAAAGAAATTAGACATTTTACAATCCCCCCAAAGAAGTGCCTATTGTCAATATTTAAGAGACTCCCCAAAGTTACACATCATGTTTTCAGGGGAGCTCCTGTAGTTCGCCCCCTGTTGGTGGTAATATGCACTTTTAAAGACCCGTACGCTGGATTATTCAGGAACTGGTTTCTCATAAAAATCTACTTTTCTCAACAAATCTTTCCAGAAATGAAACCACTTTGTATCTTAAAAAAATGCTGGATGAATTTTTCTGGAATATTTGTTGAAAAATGTTAAACTAAACCAACTAAAGATGTTTTCAGTGTTTTTGTTTTAGATAATTCAGATTTGGAAAAAATAAAGTTTATTCAATTTAAGAATTATTTCTTTGGAGATACATAGTTGGACAGGAACTCATAAATATTAAATATTTGACACAAAAACAGACAGAAATCCATTTAAAGTCATTAAATGTTCATTTATTACTGGAAACTTAGATCTCAATATATGTGGACTTTCATTACACGCTGTACACAAATGTTACATTTCTGCAGGTTCACTAAACATTTATTTCATGTTTCTACTTCTAGTTTCTAATAATCAGAACCAAACACTTTTATTCCCAGAAACTTTACAGCTACGTCTCACTTCCTGTCCACGATGGGACCGGTACAGTACCGTTACTGGTTGTTCTGGTCTTCGTGGTAAAACCTGTTGAACTGAGAAACGATCAGATCCAGTAAAATAAACCTTCAGACGACCAAACTGAAGCCAAATAAAACAGTTCATATCGACTCCTGAAGAGGTCAAAGGTCGACTGTTCACATTCGTGGACAAAGTGCTGCACAGAGGAAGAAAGGAGGGAAACTTATTCTTCTACAGTTTCAGTGTTTACGAGACAACATCTTCTTCTTCTTGTACAGTGTGACAGCAGTTTACAGTAACTGTAGGCTTCCACAGACTGACCTCAGATCAGTTCAGTTATAGATTCAATACAAACATCATCAGCAGGAAAAACTACAGGAAGTTGAATCAGTGCTTTACATCCAAAACAAACCAATAAAAACTTCATGACATCACAACATGATGTCACACTATGACATCAGAATATAACCATCGGGGCGAGCTGCACGAACGCGGATCGATTTCACAAACGGGTTCTTTATTTAAAACCTCCAGAGGAAACAGTGTTTGTTGTTGTTCTGTGACGATGTCAATAAAGTTTTTGTGGGCTTTAACTCAGGATGATGTAATAACACAGGTGTTGCCTTCAGGGTCCTCTCAGCCTGAACCTGGAGCATCTGTTGGTCGGCTGTAAAACTTTAAAGTGAAAAATAAAAAGTGACTGTAGCTGGTTCACTTCCTGCTTCTGTTGTGTCACACCTGCAGTGCATTGTGGGATTGGTACAGACATATCGTATATATATTCTATATTTATTTTATTCTTTATATCTGTAATCGGTGACCTTTCCCCTCTTACATCAGTCTTCTGAGGACTAAAGGAGGTTTTAAAGAAGTTTTATATCTTCTGCATTCCACCTTAAATCTCCTCATAAAGCTCAGCTCACACTGTCATTACACATACTGTATATAGTTCTATGTAAACGTAAATGTCTCTGTATACAGTCTGTGAATATGATTCCTCTGTGCTACTGTTTTATACTTTGTTCCACTTTGTGGTTCTTTGAGAATGTTTTTATACATGTTCTGTGTCGTATAAAGACAATAAAGCCGAACTTTAAAGCTCAGACGTTTCCCAAAGATCCATCCAGAACTTTTAATGTTTCTCTTAAATTTGTCCAAAGCAGCGAGACAGCGTGACACACTGAATATGAACACATGAATAATCCAATAATGTGTCACTGTGTGTGTCTGCAGCGTTATTATTCATGTTCCTGGGTGGAAGCGACCCTCCAGGTGTAAAGCGAAGCGTTGGTGCAGCTCCCCTTTAATACAGCATCAGTATCAACAGGTGTGAGCAGAGAGGAGGCGACGTCGCTGAGAACAAAGAGCGGCTCAGAAACAGGAAGCTGAATATTAAAGCTCCACCTGCAGACACACTACAGGTGAGACTGCCTCTGGAGCATCAGCCTGCAGCGCAGTGAGGAAGAGCACGATGATGAGGAGTGCGCTTTATAACCATCCTGTTTCTGTTGCATTCAGAGAAACTTTCACATTAAACTGACAGAAACCTTCCCCTTCAAAATAAAAGTCCTCAGCTGTTTGTTTCACTTTATTTATTTACAGTTCACAGGTTCTATCTCTGCTCTTAATGTGAAGTCCACAGGAAGTAAACAGACAGTACTAAAGTGTGCCACTGTAAATATTACATTAGCATTATTATCATTATTAGATTAGGGAATAAGAATAAAAAGATAATTTCACACATTAACTTGATTCACTGGTTTTGTTTTGAGATCCAATATTAAAAGACATTTTTGGCCTTTATTAAATATTTCATCCTGATTTAAGATGAAACAATTTGTGAATAAAAGATGAACCAGCTGATGGAAACTAGCAAATATTTAGTTAATTCATTAATAAATAAAGTCATTTAAGACCCATGATTCCTGCCTCTCAAATGTTAATATTAATGGACGTTCTCTCTTTAAATGATGGTAAATTAAATACTTTGGGATTGTTGGTCGGACTGCTCACAGATTCATTCATTTAAAATATAATGTACACATTCATAATCAATAAAACATCTTTAGGATGATCTCATATGTTAGCATGAGACAGCTCAACGTTACCTTGGTGATTGTTTGAGGGACTGACAGAGACAGTTCTGGTGAGTTTTATTTTGAAGGGCGACGTAAAAGGAGTCTGGAGCTCTAGTGGCAGTAAATTATTATTATTATTATTATTATTATTATTATAATGTTTGTGTCTGTAAGTAAACTGTCTGCAGGCTGACGTTCACACACAATAAAACAGAAATATAAAGTAATAGAGAGTCTTTGTTCCCAGCGAGGCTCTCGGCTCTGTCTGATGTTTTCAGGCTCACAGTTTGTTGTTGACGGGTTGACAGACGGCGGCTACGTGGCGTCTGCAGCGTGAAAACCTCCTAACTCCAGCGGGCCTGTGAGTGCAGGCCTGGGAGGAGTTGGGAGGTTTTCACAGGACATCAGTGTCTGTTAGTGGCAGCTGTGGAGGTAGACAGAGACTGACATCATCAGCAGAGACACAGTGGAGGTGGAGCAGGGACTACACATCCCATCATGCCCTGGGACTGACAGGGGGGCGGTGGGCGGAGCCTCTGGTTCAGGAAGTGTTTCCACTATGAATTCTGTTCATTTAAAGCACAAACATTAAGATAGAAGCACTTCAATATGATACAGAATAATATAAATAAATAATGAATATTTCTGTTTCTGATCATAAATAATAAACTCTAAACAGTTCTGTTGTGTTGAACTTCCTGTTCCTGTCAAAATAAATGTCATAG
>NW_026136762.1:12500-47500 GCF_905237075.1 Dicentrarchus labrax
ATTCTATAGATTGAATTCTTTTTGTAGTTTTTGGAGATTTTAGATGCTTATTAAACTTAATAATTTTACTGTTTTAATTAGGAATGTGTTGTTGTTTGTGTCCTTATTGTCTGCTGTATCTGTTTCTGTTGCCTAATGTAATATATGAGTAATATCTGAATAATATATGGAGGTTCACTCCTTCAGTGAAGTCCAGAGAAGTAAATAAAGACTGAACTGAATTGATTTTATTTTGGAAAGGCAGCTGAACCTTCAGTCCGTCTCTGAGTACAGTGTGAGTCCTACAACCCGACACACAGTCACTGCTGCAGTTAATCAGAGGAAAGAAGAAGAAATAGTCCTCGGGCTGCAGCAGTGCGTGGAAAGAGGGGAACGTGTGGCGTGAAGCGGCTGGTGTCGACAGCTGTCACGCGTCTGTCACATCCCTGCGGACTGAAATCACTGCACAATATTTCATCTTCAAGATTTTATCATCTACTCTCTTACAGCAGAATCCTACAGTGCTTTATTAATATTATAACATTAATAGAAATATTAATACAATTACAAAAATATCCTGTGAATTTAAACGTCTAATGTTAAATAATGTAAACAATCCATAACTGTAAAAAATCATAAAATTACTGCTTATTTAAAGAAAATTTCAATTTTTTTACATAAAAAGTTAAAATACATTTTGAAAATGCTTTTCACAGATATTTACTATTTATTTAATAAATTAAATTCTAGTTTAACACTGTCAATATATTTCTAAAATGATTAAATTAGTGACATTAACAGTAAAAAGTATTAGTTGTGTAATTTTAATGTATTAGTTAGTGAACTGACAGATATGTTGTATAATGATGGAAGTTGAATAAATGTTGTTTATCAGTGTATAAGCATTGGTAAACTGTCCAAATACAGTTGTTATCAGTGTAAACAGCAATAATTACTGTAATCTCACAGATAATGACTTTTATTACAGTTCTATAACTTTTAACATTCACATTAAAATAATAACAATCCAATAATAACAGCACTCTGCTGTAAATGTAAGTCTGATTATTGTATTATAGCAGAGTTCACCTGGATTTATAGATCATTGTTTTACACTGTAAATATCTTTAAACATACAACTGTATTTTAATAAACATTGTCAGTTATTTTACTGTATTTCTTTGGCTGCAGCTGCTGGAATATTACTGTTTTACAGTTTGCTGTGTGTGAGGCTGCTGGTGTCGTCAGCTGTCGCATCTCTGATTCTGTGGTTTACAGTAGGAAGCAGCAGAATCAATACTGTTATTGACTATTGATGGTTTGACTCTGCACATGAGATTTAATGATGAGAGGAAAAATACACAATATCACCAGACTTATATTTACTTCATATACAAACTATAGTAGAACATTTTTATACTGAACAAAGCATTTCGAATTTTCTGGATTGTTGAAAACACATTCAACATTGTCAACACATTCAGTTTGAAATGGAAAACAAAATCAATGAATCACATTGATCATGAATTAAGAGCACCCAAACGGACACAGACGATGTTCCCAGAGAGATAAATGAGCCCACAGACACATTCCTGGATCCATTTCTACATCGGTGAAACATTAAAGTCTGTCAGCAGCGACAGAGCAGCGGAAGACTTTGATCATCAGTGGAAAATAAAGAGAACACCATGAACACTGCCCTGCAGACCTGAAACCCTGATCCTGGTCCTCACCGGGAACTGAACACCAGCAATCACTCACATCGGTTTAACCCTCCCAAACCTTCAGCAGCTGCAGTGGGAAGATATCTACAGAGAGATACAGCACACTGACACCTTTCATCAAATCTATAATCAATAAACAGGGAATAAACTCTAGAGCTGGGTCCTATATGGAGCTGATTCAATCAATAATCAATAATCAGAAGCTGTCACACACTGACTGTTTACCATCCACTGTTTAGATCTTGGTGCTTTTTAACTCTAGATTTGAACCGGATGAAGGATTTTAGTCATCGGACGTCTGGATCTTAAGTTATCAGAGAAACAAGATAATTAACATTGTTAAGGTGGAACTGCTTTATTCAGTGTGTTTAAGGTGGAACTGCTTTATTCAGTGTGTTTAAGGTGGAACTGCTTTATTCAGTGTGTTTAAGGTGGAACTGCTTTATTCAGTGTGTTTAAGGTGGAACTGCTTTATTCAGTGTGTTTAGTGGTTTTAATCAGCGGGTCTGTTTGTGTTGGAGAGGAGGAGACCTCTGTGGATCATTGGGCTCCCGGTAGAAACCTCCTGAACCATGAACACTGAAGGAATCCTAACCGGGAGAAGCTGACTGCAATGGTGGTGAAGACAACAACTCCCATGATCCCACGCTGCTTCACAACTTCATCACACTACCTGTTTTCTTACTGTTTGGATGTGAAAAATCTCTATTATGGAAATAGAATATAATTCATAGGTATATTTTCATTAGTGTACAATAATATAAAATAAGAACTGTTTTTATCTACAGAGGAAGCCGCTCCTCCTCTGGCGGAGTCCGCCATGTTGAGCCACCATGTTTCTACAGTAGCAGAGTTTCGCAGCCACTGCCACAGTCCTGATGTCTGACTGTAATCCACCTCCTGCAGTGTCTTTGCCTCCTCTCCACTCTCTGAGTCCTGAACGATGAGTTACATTAAGGAGGAGAGCGAGGCTTCATTCAGCTTCTACCTCCAGAATACAATCTGCACATTATTATAAAAACATATTTGTATCATTATTTCAGTGTGATCTGTCCCTGTCTCACCTCTCTGTGAATCTGTTGATCTGTCTGGTTTCCTGTCTCTGTGTTTTATGTGCTAATCCCCCTCCGCTAACTCCTCGCCTTAAGACACAGCTGTTTGAAGTGCTAATCATCCTCTGCTAGCTGCTAGCCTGTAGCGGCTACCGTTTGAAGTGCTAATCCCGGCAGAGAAGAGATGATTATTAATGCGTTTGAGTCCAGCTGCTGACGAGGCTGCAGAACATCTGGAAGGAATATATATACATATATGTAATATATGTTCCTGTTAATGTTCCATATTTACACCAAACACACTGCTGCTGTTCACTCAGCAGAGGAACTCAGAGCCTCGCTCATAATGAAGAACAATAAGAAGGTCTGTGGTAGTTGTGATCAGATCCCGAGGCCTCGCTGTCTCAGAGAGGGGACCTCTGCCCACAGACAACAATAAAGTCTCAATGGATCTTTTATGAGCTCTGAAGCTGCAGCAGGCGCTTTAATGACTCGCAGTTATTCTCAAGGAGACAGAAGGTCGTCTGCTGGCAGCCAATACGCAGTGACCACACAGTGACATCATCGCTCAGGTGAGTGAATCAGCTCAATGTCAGCATCAGGTTTTAACTCAAGAGAAGCTTCATACACACTCTGTACAGATACTGAATACTACAACTACTGGGTGGTACACTGTGGTACTGTGTGGTACTGTGTAGTACACTGTGGTACTGTGTGGTACTGTGTAGTACACTGTGGTACTGTGTGGTACTGTGTGGTACTGTGTGTGTTGGTCACTGTGGTACTGTGTGGTACTGTGTGGTACTGTGTTGTACACTGTGGTACTGTGTAGTACACTGTGGTACAGTGTGGTACTGTGTAGTACACTGTGGTACTGTGTTGTACTCTGTGGTACTGTGTAGTACACTGTGGTACTGTATGGTACTGTGTAGTACACTGTGGTACTGTGTGGTACTGTGCGGTACTGTGTGGTACTGTGCGGTACTGTGTGGTACTGTGTGGTACTGTATGGTACTGTGTGGTACTGTGTGGTACTGTGTGGTACTGTGTGGTACACTGTGGTACTGTGTGGTACTGTATGGTACTGTGTGGTACTGTGTGGTACACTGTGGTACTGTATGGTACTGTATGGTACTGTGTGGTACTGTGTAGTACACTGTGGTACTGTATGGTACTGTGTGGTACTGTGTAGTACACTGTGGTACTGTGTGGTACTGTGTAGTACACTGTGGTACTGTGTGGTACTGTGTGGTACTGTGTAGTACACTGTGGTACTGTATGGTACTGTGTGGTACTGTGTAGTACACTGTGGTACTGTATGGTACTGTGTAGTACACTGTGGTACTGTGTGGTACTGTGTGGTACTGTGTAGTACACTGTGGTACTGTGTAGTACACTGTGGTACTGTGCGGTACTGTGCGGTACTGTGTGGTACTGTGTGGTACTGTGTGGTACTGTGCGGTACTGTGTGGTACTGTGTGGTACTGTATGGTACTGTGTGGTACTGTGTAGTACACTTTGGTACTGTGTGGTACTGTGCGGTACTGTATGGTACTGTGTGGTACTGTGCGGTACTGTGCGGTACTGTGTGGTACAGTATGGTACTGTGTGGTACTGTGTAGTACACTGTGGTACTGTATGGTACTGTGTGGTACTGTGTGTAGTATACTGTATGGTACTGTGTAGTACACTGTGGTACTGTGTGGTACTGTGTAGTACACTTTGGTACTGTGTAGTACACTGTGGTACTGTGTGGTACCACAGTGTACTGTAGTATTCAGTATCCGTGTAGTGTATAGCAGCTCTGTCTGTGTGCCCTCTGGGTGTTTATAACTGATCTCAGACCAACAACAGAACACATTAAACTTTGATCTGAAGCCCAGAACTGAGTCTGTGAGTCTGTGTTTGTCAGCAGATCTGAGATCAGTGACCTCTGACTCATCCATATAGATGAGGCACATCTGTACGTTTATGTACGCTGACATTATACTGCATGTTTATGAAGAGCTGGAAGCTGCTGCATTATAAATGTAAAGACGTTTATAATTAAATATTCATATGACTTTATTATTCTCCTAAAAACAGCAGAATGAACTCAAACGCAGCAGCAGGATCCAGTTTCATGAATAACACTGATTTCTGTCTTCATTCTATTTGTGTTTGTTGTGTTAACAGTTTATAACAGAACTGGTTCAGTTTTTAAATTCAGCCTCAACTTTATTATTATAGCACCTTGCATACAGTTTAGTGCAGTTAATAAACAATACTACGATCAAAAATAGAATATAATGATAAAAACGATTTTCCAGTATAAATTTAATAAAATATTAAATTATTTGCTACATTGATATAATGCAGAAAATAACCATTAAATCCCCTGCTGTCACTGTGTTTCCCTGCAGCTGAAACCTGGTGGATATTAATGTTTGTGGAAGAGGTTAATAACTCCGGACTGTGTGTGTTCAGAGACTCTTTATCGCCGACATTTGTTGTTGTTGTTGTGACGCCAGCTGACGGACTGAATCCCTGCGGACTCTGGCAGTCCTCTGACTCCACAGGCGGCCTGGAAAAACGCCTAATGTTGGTTTTCCCATCATGCTTCAGTGAACCTCTCTGTGTCGATGACGATGTTTTTTTCTGCAGGTTTTGTTACTGAGACTTTATGAGACAGGACTCAGGTTTGAGAGACAATATTTGAATTATTCAGATATCTCTCTTTTATTATGTCCAGAAAAGTCGTCGTTTGTTTTTTTCTGATATAATTAGATAAAGTCTGGTTTGTATTATTTAAATCAAATGAACTGAATAATTTAAAAGTAATTCATAATCTTGTTTAGTTTCTAGTTTAGCTTTTAGTTCTTAGCTGAAGAGGAAATATTATTATTATTATTATTATTAATAAGATGCAGTTTGTTGTTTGAGTCACTGCTAAGGGAAGTCCAGGTATCTTATTCTGTATTTATTCAGACACATTTTGAACTCTTATTCGAGTTAATTGGAGCTGAAATGATTGTTTGATTAATCGATTAGTCGAGAGACAGAAAATGATCAGCCACTATTATAATAATCCAATAATTGTTTTAATTATTTTTCCATCAAAAGCATCAAACATTTCAGCTTCTCTTTGTCTTATGTGACAGTAAACTGAGTATCTTTATATAGTCATCTCTGGACAAAACAGTGACAGCTTCGTCTTCAGTCATTACTTTATATTTACTGACTCTCTACAGACCAAATTATTAATCAAGAAAACAATCAGCAGCTAATCGATGATGGAAAGTTTTATATGGTTGTTTTTTAAGGCAGGGTTGAGCTGTAACTGCACTGTTTGGAGTTAATGTATTTTATTGTATTAATTTATAGAGCTGGGTATTAAAATGAAGGCAGTCTGCTAAAGGCTCTGCTGTGGGTCCTATAAAGCTGATGTACTCATCACTTTATCCAGAGGTGAGAGTAAACCAGCTGGCATCAGATCAGCTCCGTTCGCATTATAAATCCTGTTTTTATAGTCCAAACCAGCTCCAGCCAGATCAACAGATCAGCACGTTGGTGTGTTTGAATGTTCTTCCCTCCACTGCTCAAACTAAACTCACAACAACATAAACTTTAACCTTAACCCTTCATCCTTCAACCTTTCAGCTGCCTACAGTTACAGCGATGGTTATTACGAGCAGTAACGACAGGTTCATGGTGGTAAACATGATGGTTGAAACATTCAGATACTGAAGACCCTTCATCCATCGATAAATACTAACAAAGGTTCAAGGGAGTTTTTGTCCCTGGGAAGTAAAATAACATAAAAGCAACAGCAGCAGAAAAATGAGCCGAGCAGGTTAGAATCAGTGTACGCACGAGCTTACAGTAGAGTTCAGTTAGAGTACGATAGAGTAAAGTAAAGTAAAGTAAAGTAAAGTCTGGTACCTGTAGGTTCTTCCTCCAGACGTTCACGGCAGCGAAGGCGAGTTGCATCTGTTTCCTTCGAGCGTCTTTGTGTCGTTTGTAGGCGATCTCAATAAAGATGAGGAAGATCCCGGCAACGATGCCACCGGCAACCAGCATGAACACACCTGAGGAGGACAGGTGAGGACAGGTGAGGTGACAGACTCTTTGTCAAATTACATTTAAAGCTTTTTAGATGTCAACATGGACAATTGAATACCCTTTCTTCTTCATTACAGCAGCTGTGTTCCAGAGTTATGAAAGCATTATGTGAAATGAGAACAATTCATTCATCTAAAGCAAAACCTGACATAAATAATTTTAGTACTTTTTAATGAATTTTAATGGTTAGCTTAAAATCCTCAGTGACCTCAGTGGAAACCCTGAAATCTGAAAGCCAACCATCATCTTACGTATTCGTACAGACGGTTTTAGTCTGTAGGTCTGTTTCCTACCTGCCATGTTCTCGAAGGTGAGGGTAGCGGGGGCGTTGCTCCTGGAGTCACACTCCTGGTATCGAACCCACGTCTTATCCAGGTCCTCCATGAAGCCATTCTCATGAGAGCTGAGAAGAGACAACGAAATGTATTATCAACACATATCAACACACACCGATACCCTTCTGATACCCGTAGAAAGGTATCAGAAAGGTATCAGAAGGGTATCAGCAGGGTATCAGAAAGGTATCAGAAAGGTATCAGAAAGTTATCAGCAGGGTATCAGAAGGGTATCAGAAAGGTATCAGAAAGTTATCAGCAGGGTATCAGAAGGGTATCAGAAAGGTATCAGAAAGTTATCAGCAGGGTATCAGAAGGGTATCAGCAGGGTATCAGAAGGGTATCAGCAGGGTATCAGAAGGGCATCGGCAGGATATCAGAAGGGAATCAGAAAGGTACCAGTAGGGTATCAGCAGGCTATCAGAAGGGTATCAGAAGGACATCAGCAGGATATCAGCAGGGTACCAGTAGGGTATCATCATGAGGGTATTTGTTACCTGAGAATAGCCAGAGAAACGTTCTGTTTCCATGGACTGTCTTTCCTCATTCCAATTCCGAATCCAGAGCGGAAGAAAAGCTCTCCTGTCGTCACCAGATCGCACTTCTGCGATGCCTCGAACTCCAACACAGCGCTGTCCCAGATGAAGGCATGAAGCTTACTGCGGGAGGAGGGGGGACATTAAGTATGTGGGAGGTGGAGATCAATAGATGCAGGTGGACCGTACCAGTCTACAGTATCACATTGCATCTCTGAGGTACATCGACTAACTCCAGGAATATATTTTGGGGTTGCTAACTGTTTAAATAGCCTACTTGTCTCTGACGGCCTGGATGGCCTCAGCAGCGCTCTCGTAGTTGTGTTTCTCCATGTGCCGGTACATGGTACTCAGCTCCACCTGCCGTCTGAAGTAGATATCCACCGAACTCTGCTTCACTGTGGCGTAGATGAACTTATCTGATGGGTTACGCAGCTAAAAACAACAAATACAGCAGAGAAATTAACTCGGAAGCGTCCATGTCTCCTGTGGTCTCTTCTCGTCTTCTTCCATCTCCATGTTCGATCCTCTCTGACCTTCAAGGTAAATAAACTCAGGCAACGCTAGATATCAGTTCTTAGTCTTCAAATGAACCCTGTTAATTCCTTTATTACGTTATTATTTCACCCATCTCTCATCTACTCAGTGCATACTCATCAGACCAGGACAGACTCCTCACCATCACATATTCCCAGTATTCATCCATTTACTTTGCTTTTAATTATTTGATTATATTATAAAATGTCTCTTGGATTAACACCTGTTGTTTACATTTTTCTTGATTCATTTGGTAACAGTGGAAGAATAAAAGATGGAGTAGACGATGAGACCTGAAAGGTAGCGCACAGAATAATCTGATAATGAGTCTGAAAATAATAAGAGTTGATAATCTCCAACAGAATAAAGCAGAGCGTTGACAGTGTCTCACCCTGGGGTCATTGATGCCAGTGATGCGCTCCTCAGGCCGGTCCAACACAAGGAAGGCTGCCAGGTTGGCAGTATACGATGCTACAATGATCATAGCAAAACCTGCCCACACCATACCCAGAATCCTGGCTGAGAAACTCCTGGGAGCTCCTACAGACAGACAGACAGACAGACAGACAGGCAGACAGGCAGGCAGACAGGCAGACAGACAGAGGTTGTTACTGTCTGTGCAGTCAGTGGGACTGTAGGATGTGTCAGACTGGAGGAACACCAACCTTCTCCTATCCCAGAGTTCAGCAGTACTCCCCATGAGAACCACATGGCGGAGGACAGGGTGAGGGCGTCTTCTTCTTCTTCTTCACTATTTACTTTAAACCTTCCAAACGGGCTGCAGGCACACAAATTTGTCGTTACATATCATTATATATATATATATATATATATATACATATATATATATATCATTATACTGTGCTGGTATGTTTTTATGGTCTTCAAACAAACTGCAACTTCTGGTTGCTGTAATTCACTCTTCCTAAGCCCCGCCTCTTTTTGCTCTGCTCCAATAACAGTTGAGCAAGCCATGGCCAACTTTGACCCGGTGGCAGACATTAACAATAACTTACCGTCCCTCAGGATTACACACTGAGATTGTGACCTAAAATTTCTGATTTTACAGCAGCCTTTCGAAAACGTTGTGATGCATGCTGCGATGTTTTAAAGCATTAAGTGTGAAAATTTTAAAAATGGTTGCTATTTTTTTGTATTAATTTAAAGTTGAAGGCAACTTGTTCCAGTGAGTAGACAATCTCTAGTTAGTTTGGTGCAGTGTACTGCTATGATTGGTCATACTGGTCAAATTTCAAGGTCGCACAAATTCAAGATTTATTGTGTTAATTGTTGTGATCACAACTTCCTGGATGGACTTGCCACTCCAAATCAAAATGGTTCTAATCTGTATATTAAATGACTACAGGTGAAAATACACACTGCTCTGGTTTTATACTGAAAGCAACAACCCAACATGTTCATCCAGTATTAGCTGAAGCATCAATGACGCCATATGATCACACGTGTGGTATCGTACTGTGCTGTATTCTATTATATGTATTGTATTATATGGTGTGCTTACCTGAACCGGTCTAATAGGTAAAGCATCACTGCCACCACGTGGACCGACAGACCGACTAACAGCCACAGTGTACTCTGGAACGGTTGCATGAATGAATCCAGAGTGCTGCGAGGGATTTCCTAAACACACAAACACATCATCATCATCATCATCATTATAATGGACAACAGTTGGAGGCAATCAATCATGATCAATAAAGCTGCTGTTTCACTATAAATCTCAGCTTATTGCATATTTATAATATATATATAAGTTTGTGTCTGTACTTTCAGGGAAAATAATAAACCAAACTCCCTTTAAGAAATATCACATTTTAACAATTCCTGACGTGTTCGTAACAACACGTAACTCTAGAAACACGAGCTAAAGGCCGTCATATGTCCACAGTCTGACTGTCAATACAGGACAGAAAAGAGCTCCACAAAGGTAGGCCTGTAGCGACCCGTCGACGTCATCGTCAAAAATACGTTGCCGTCAAATTTTTGCGTCGACGCTTTGTCACAGCTCTACACACACACACGGGAGACCAAAACATTGCAGAATGGAGGACGGAACAGCAACGTCCTCACAGAATTCCCAATAAAAGCCCCAATAAAAGAAAAAGGTATCATCGAAGGTATGAGAATACTTCAAATTTAGTCCCAAACGTGAAGGTGTGGTTATTGGCGCTCTTTGCTGTGGTGCTGGTGTGGTATGCCAACTCCATTTGGCAATGTGGGAGCATCTGTGGCGGCGGCGCCCCGTTGTCGCTCGTGGAGGAGACGGTGGCAGGTGGGTGCTGGCGTTGGCTGGGTTGGTTTCATGTTTGTGTGGTGTGTTGTGTGGCTCGGGCTCTGCACACTTCAGTGGTGCTGACTAGCTGTCTTGGCTCTCCGTGCGGTTTGTTCGTGCTGGGTTGGTGGCTAATGTTAACGTTGGCTAGCTACTGGCGCCTAGACAGCTGTGTTTAACTAACGTTAGTTATCATCTAATGTTGGCTTGAATGGTATCTGGCTTACGGCTGCAGAACACAGCTGTCTATAGTAGCTAACGTTGGCTGGCGTGGGCTTTGGCTGCTGGCCTGCTGCAGGCGGGCTGCGCGGGGGGCAGCGGTGGTTGGCTGGCGCCACCGGGGTGCGTGGAGCCCGGGCATGAGATTGATTTGGCCAGCGTTGGTGGTTGTTGTCTCCTTCGCGAGTGGCAAAGAGGTGCCTCCGTTTCAGAGAGAGAGCTAAGATGCGTTGGTTAGCCTAGCACCACCAAAGTGCACAGCTGCTAGATCTAGCTAACGGTAGCAAGAGGATTGCAGTAGCTTTTAACGTTATCTGTTTAACGTTAGCTAACTCACGTTAATCGTCCAGTTAGTCGTTAGATTAGTCGACTAATCGATAAAATAATCGCCAGATTAATCGTTTAATAAATAATCGTTTACCCCCAGCCCTACACAAAGTCCTCTGTCCTCCAGATATAGTTTAGGAACTGAGACGTCCTTCTAGATGGCGCTCTGAGATTGATGTCAGGGTCACAGACAGGAGGACGGAGGAGAGAGGAGGCACAAATCAGAGAAATGAGAATGGCCCAGAGAGATTCATCAGCTGTGACTGAGCCTTAAAATGGAGGTTAATCAGTTGGTTCTGGTCCCAGTCTGTAGTCCTTTTTAAACAGCAGTTCTTTGTCTTTGTGCCCTGTAGACCTTTAAATTAAATCTATAAACACACTAATAAATCCCCAAAACTACAACCCGATATGACGTTAATATCGGGTTAAAAATAAAATAAAATATAGACTGTAATATAACATATAAGAGTCTACAGTCTATATTTTATATGTTATATTACAGTCTATATTTTATATGTTATATTACAGTCTATATTTTATATGTTATATTACAGTCTATATTTAGTTTTATTTTTTTCTTAGTTTTATATTTACACTTATATTGTTTACCTTGTGTGTTATGTGCAATCACTACTGTTTCACTGTAGTAGTATTTTGTTTTTCTTTTCTACTGGCTGCAGGTACAAAGAATGCATTTCACTGTGCATTGTACTATGTATAACTGTGCATGTGACAAAACCTCTTATCTTATCTAAAACTACAACTCGATATGATGTTCAGCTCAAGCCACTGTCCACTGATCTAAGATCTGTCAATGAAAGCAGCGTTAAACCCTTTTATATGTAGCTGAACAGTCGGAGGGAATTCATTCTGTCCATCTGATCCAGAATAACACTGTTATGATCAGCTGGGGCTACAGATCTGACCCTGGATCAGACGTGTTGAGGCGGTGTGACGCCGCCGGAGGGTCGATGGAAACTATCGACCTGCTTCCTGCTGCGGTGGAGCCGATCGCTGGCTGTGAACTGGGTCACTGACCAAAAATATCCCAAAATATCCTTCAGAGCGGTGAGACAGACACCAGGTCAGTCTGACTCCATCACACTGAGAACAATGGACTCTCTCCTCTGCTGCAGGTGGTAAACCTGGCAGATTTTGTACCAGACTTGATGGATCACTAATACAAGCGGCTGAAATGAGTTCCCTCTGAAGGAAGACCCAATGACTCAACTTCAGTCACTTTATTTGTCTGTCTGATCTTTAAAAGGTGTAATCGATCCACTCACTGATGATCTGAACACATCTTCGGTCATTTATCTGATCCCTGATCAGTTCTACCACTTACTAAAATGTGGCCTTTTCTGCTTTATCTGGACTAACGTTTAGTTTCCTGCTCCGTGTGTTTGTGTCTCTGACTGCAGCTCCCTCTGAACCCTCTCTGGCTGTCCTTATACTGATGCTTCATGCTGCTGTGTTTGTTACAGGGTTTTCCAAAACATTTTCCAGCAGTTTTCAGCACTTGCACACAAATCATTTACTGGTACGTCAGCCAGAGTTACAGGTAGGTGCTGAGCAGTTATTGGACACACTGTTAGCTCGCTGGAGTGGAGCTGCAGAGTCCAGGGAGTTAACCACAGTTTGGTACAGTTTTCCTCTAACCGTAAGATCAACGACTTGACGACAAAAACAGTGGTCTGATAAACCTGTCACAGCACAAAGATTATCCAACCAACGGTCGAGATTCAAACTAAATTTGCATCTAAGTTTACAATCTTGGTGAGGGGTTAAAATACAGTTAGAATTAGTTTAGAATTAAACATAAATTATTTTAAGGGTTTTTAGTAATTTTAACCAATTCCCTAGTGTTTCGATGACTGTAAAACTACTACTACTACGACACGTTTACCAACTCATCCACTGCTTTGAGCCCAAATGTAGGTCCAGGAACTCAAACTGTAGGAAGTGAAGCAGAACCAGAGAGTCGTGGTACCTTCTTGACGAGGATGGTGAGCCCCTGGTACTTGAATGGTTTGGAGAACTCGATGTACTGAGCACGCTCATTGTTGATGGTGAGGGGAGCGACGATCATGTCGGCAAGACCTCCCAGCAGCTCCCCCATCATCCCGTTCCACTCCTTCTTGTTGCTGTTATTCACCTGCAGGAGGACAGAGGAGGTCAGGGAGATCCTGGCTGTGCACAGACTGTAATGTGGTCAGTGTTTAAACAATAACAAGATTCTTTATCCCGATGTATGGATGTATATATCACAGTAACAGTACAGATGGTCACCTACTGCAGTGGTTTCTGTATAACACCAGATTTTCCTGATATTTTAACAACTTTTCATCCATTCTCTGTCTGTATTCTGTATTTATATCATTTTAACAATCAGACTTAATATTCTTATTTCTGACAGATTCACTGTTTATTGATCTATCAGCTGATTGCTTTCTGCTGCAGGACGAGGCTGTTGATCAGAGACTGAAGCTCTGTCACTGAACACTGTGATCAATAATAATAATAATAATAATATACACTGTGTTCACAGCTTCAACCTTTACATCTTAAATAGTAATAATATTCACTTTAAAAATGACTTCACTATGGTGAGATTTAGGCTAACTGTGTGTACGTTTTCTAGCACGCCTGAATCAATAAAATCAAGAAAGCCTCGCAACCAAATAATAAAAATTAGAAACATAAAAGTGTCAAACTGTCACAAACTGAACAACCACAACCTCTGCCGATAAATTCATCTGATTGTAATAAAGACGAGTAACTGCAGAGGAGAGAACGAATAAAAACACTGATCTTTTATCGGAGTCATTTTATCTTTCAGCAAAAGATATTCCAACTATAAATAAATCTTTAAAGAGAGAGGAGAGGGGAGAAAGGAGGAGGAGGAGGAGGAAGCACAGACAGCAGACAGACTGGAGGGAATAAAAATGGAGGACAGGAGGTGATGGAGGAGGTGAGAGAAGAGACTGTGTCATTTGGAGCAGCGAAGAAAGCAGCAGAGAGAGAGAGAGAGAGAGAGAGAGAGAGAGAGAGAGAGAGTAAGGACTAAATGTCTCTTAGCCTCAACAAGGTCAGAGTCAGGGACGGAGCGGTGGTCGCCATGGCAACAAGCCTCAGCGATGTACTGGTGTTGAATCAGTAAACAGGTCAGAGACACAGAGAGACTTCATCAGGGGCTCAGATATTAACAGAATGTACATCAATTTGTTTGTTTGTTTGTTTGTTTGTTGGTTTGTTTGTTTGGTGGAGGTAAACTGCCGGGTCGCGCTAATTCTCGCTGACTTCTCGACGACAGCGAGATGACGAGGTCATTAAAAGAGCTCCAGTCAGAGGTCAAATCAGACATTTCTGATGTGAGGAAGGTTACAGACTCCTCATCGCTGACTGGAAACGCACAAACCCCGCCCCTCGCAGTGACATCATCAGAGTGAGTCACAGTACAGGAACCACGGTGATCTTGTTTTATTGTGTTTTTATTTCATCAATAAATTGTTTCTATCAGCGTTATTTATTCCTGTGGGTTTATGGATCTCTCTCTCTCCTCTTCATCATTCAGGATGTTTGTAAGATGTTTGTCTATTGAGTTGTTGTTGTTTTATATCTTTATATCTTATATATTATATCTCAGCTACCAACTGTCAGCTCGACTCATCTGAATCCATTTCCAGGTGTTTGACTGGAAAACTAGTCTCTAAATTTCCAGGTTTTCCAGGACACATGGGAACGCTAGCATAGCATAGCATAGCGTATAGGAAAGGAGGAAGTTGAGGTTCTGTGATTGGAGCCCAGAGCAGAAAGGGGCGTGGCCTAGTAAAGGTCCAGTGACACACACAGACACAGAAATACTCACTCGCTCCTGCGTGCCAAATTTCCCATCAGCCACCAGGTGAACCTCGTAGGTGAAGTTCATGCTCATCGCCAGCTTGATGAGCAGGTCGATACAGAACCCGTAACAACACTGAGGGACGATGGGCTGACCTGGAGACACACACACACACACCCATCAGCCACTTCCTGTGTGTGTGCGTGTGCGTGTGTGTGTGTGTGTGTGTGTGTGTGTGTGTGTGTGTGTATGTTTGTGTGCGTGTGTGTGTGTGTGTGTACCTGGGATGGTCGCGTTGGGTCCAGTACAGATCACCTTCTTGATTAAGACTCCGTTAACGGTGTGCTCCTCTTTACACGTCCCGTCAGTCTTTGTTGGTTTCACGTAAACAAACGGCTCCTGATGGATGGTCACAATCTACACACACACACACACACACACACGCACACGCACACGCACACACACACACACACACACACACACACTGTAACAGCAGCTTTTATAGATTTCCACACTGACTTTATACAACTGTGCTACCTCCTGGGGAATGTGAGCGGAGTGCTTTAAAGCTGTAGGATATAGGAATGGGATAGGAAACAGCTGGATGTGGCAGGATGAAGCTCCTCCTCCTTTTTAACTTTATTGTTGTAGAAGAATCGACAATCAGCTGATCCATGAACACATAATGAGGTTGTTATAAAGATCAGCTCTGTGATTAGAAATGAGCAGAGAAGACTGATCCTGGTGACACACAGTGATACCAGGCACAGCAGTACCGGGACAGTGGTACCGTGCCATACGGGGCAGTCTGCTGTTAATGCCACAGGAGTTCAGGTGAATTACTTGTAAAGGTTTGGTGCTCCTTTATTAACTCTCTGTCACTGTGTGTGAGTGCAGGAGTTTAGAGACAAGAGCAAACTCATCCAGCAAGCAGGTATTAACGGGGTCCAAGCCTCCTGCTCAAGCCACACTCTCTTTTCTCTCTCCGTGTCTGGACCATGCTGGTTCTATCAGTATCTGTAGTACTGCAGCTGTAGTATCTGTACCTTCAGTTTAGTCGACATCTGGTATCCAACTGGTTTCTCGGTCTCTCCTCCGGGCCAGATGATCTTCCTCTGAGGGTTCATCACCACCTGAAACACACACACAGGTTGTTATGCTGTCTCTTTGTGCGACCAGGTGTGTGCAGGTGTATCCAGTTGTGTGCAGGTGTGTGCAGGTGTGTGCAGGTGTGTCCGGGTGTACTGTACCTGTGATCCGTTGAAGACTCCGACCTGGACGAGGCGACCCGGTTTCTGTTGGTAGTTCAGGATGCTGTAGGTGGCGAAGCGCCGGTCACCATCGTCGTTAAACTCGATCCGTCCCGTCAGACCGTCGGGGTACTTGGATGACATCAGCACCCTGGAGAGCCAATCAGACAACAGGTCACATGATGCTGCTGCCTGTGACCTCAGAGATAAACCTGATGTAAGTGGACTTGATGGTGAATCAGAATCACAATTGTGTTTATTGCCAAGTTTTTACACGTACAAAGAATTTGTCTTGGTGCATAAAAATCACACAAATAAAGTAAAAATATAAATAAATAAAGATAAAGATAGAAAGATCTAAACTACAGGAAAGATATGTACAATGTGCAGATAGAGAAACATTAATATAATGCCTGCAGGGTGGGAGGGTGTATGTGGGTCACACAGTGACAGAGAGGGTTTTATCCCAGTTCTGTCAGACCACATTGAAGCTGGATCCAGATCAGATCACTGAGGCTCTGTAAGATCAGAGTCTGTAAACGGACTGCAGGGATCCTCTGAAGTTGTTACACACATAAACCACCGGCCATTATTAGCTTAGCATGCTAGCCTTTCATGACAAACCCAACTGCTCTATAGAGCCGGTAAAATAATAATGATATATTTACCATGTTTGAATCATGTTTTATCTCGACGTTCAACTTATAGTATTTATATTCTCCTCTAATAATAATAATATCTTGCCTATTTCATATTTCTGCACATTTTTATATCTTATAAATATAATCTTGTTTTCCTTTACTGCTACTTTATTTTGTTCTATTTTATAACTTTCTCTGTTTCTCTTGTTTATCTGGCGCCCCCTGTGGACCAAAGCAGTAGTGCCTCGGCCTTTTCTCTTCCTTTACTAAAACATAAGAATATTATTGACGACTCATCCTCATCAGCTGCTCCTCGTGTCCTCTGCTGCCACAACATTTCTTCATTTCCAGTTTTTACTGTTTAATGTGTAAAATGTGACACAGCAGCTCATCGGAGCGGAGCCACTGCTGACTGACAGTCCGACCAATCGGTGTGGGCTGGCACTGATTGGTTAATTAGGCAGTTATTCCTTTAATAAGACAGGTATCAGCTAACACTAATGAATGGATTATTGAGGTTTATGCACCATGACAGCTGAAAGATGAAGGTCTTAAAACCATTATCATATCAGCTGTAATTGTGCTTCACTAATCAATATCTCCATATCTCTACACCCTCCAGCCGAGGGACCTCTGTTGCATGTCACCTGTCTGCTGTTGCTACTGAATCAAAGCCCCAAAAACACTGAAACAAAAGCTTCAACAGACCAAACAGCTCGCTGAGCCACAGACACTTTAAACAATCAGATTAAATCCCTGTAGATTATCTCAGAAATACGTAACAGAAGCTCCAACTGCTGTTTCACCGGCAGATCTACTCACATATTTTATACCTCTTCCATGTGTTAACCAGTGTGTCACATTAGTATCATATAATATCCATAGGTATGTTTTCATTAGTGTTTAATCACCTGATATTAAAATCAGTTGTGTTCATGGCCGCCCTAGTTTCTCCAATACACTAGACGAGCAGTATTCAGTTGGTTGTAATCTGCAACTTTATCACTGGATGTCACTAAATCCTACAATGTTAAACACATCTTTAGGTTTAAAAAAAAATACATGTAATGTAATTAAATCACAAAAACAGCCTCTGAATCAAAAGTATAATGTAAAATAATGTGAAAAAATAAACTGATTATTTATATTATAGTATTTATAGCTCATTTAACTGTTTTTACAGTGTAAATATCTTTGATTAAACATTAAAAAGACAAATTAAAGCTAAAAACTGTATTTTAGTCAGTTATTATTAGTATTATTATCTCACTGTATTTCTTTAGCTTCCAGCTGCCAGAATATTACAGCATACACATTGGTCCTTTAACTCTACTGAAATCTTTTCAGGTTGACCTCTGACCCCTGTCGGCGGAGGTACTGATCCAGGTTGACCTCTGACCCCTGTCGGTGGAGGTACTGACCGTTTGAAGAGCGGCCCCGTCCTCCAGATGTTGGTGTTTCCCACGCAGCCCCGCGGAGGCTCCGTGATGTTCTCCTTCTCAAACAGCTCCTGCAGAGACTGAGCCACCACCGCCACGGCGTCCGTGATGTGCGCCGACTCGTTTTTACCGTTAATCAGCTGGAGGGCCAACAGGCCTGAAACACACACACACACACACACACACACACACACACACACACACACACACACACACAGAGGTTACACACACAGCAGGAAGTTACTCAGGCTGACACTGCCCTCATTCACACAGACGTGTTAATTATAAACTCACACACACTTTAAATTAATTTTACAGATGTAACTAAGAGAGTGCTTCAGTGTCATTCACACACACACACACACACACACACACACACACACACTCAGGGCTTCAGGCGTCAGGTCAGTGTTCAGTAATACCAAACTGCATGCTGGGAGTTCACAGCCGTTTGTCTCTCAGGACACAGACACAGACGCTGAGACGTTATGAACTGTGTCTGGTGTTTTCCTTCAGCAGAAACTCGTCACACTGCGACGAAGAGTGTTTACATCTGTCCTCCAGCTGACCGACAACATCTGGCTAGCACTGTTAGCCTCCCCCACAGAGATAACTGCAAACAGCTAGCTTCAACTATTAGCATTTCCAACTGAAACCACTGAGTACAGCTAGCTAACATTTGCCACCAAAAATAGTTAAAAGCTAACAAACAACAGCTAACAACAAAACTACAAGCTGTAGCGTTCGGTAGCTAGCCACTACTCCTAAAAGTAAAGTTAGCGAAGCTATTTCTATCTGGAATCACCACAACAAGCTAACTTCCTTTCGTTGCTAACTGAGTGTTTGAGAAGCTCTGTTGGAGATTAATCTCTAACTTTACACCTTTAATGTGAAGCTAACGGCTACAACAAGCTAATATTTCAAGCATTCAGTGAGTGAAGCTTCCTGAGGGAAAGTAATGGAGCTGGGTTCTTTAATTAAAGACTGCTGGTTGCAGCGTCTGTAATGAAACCGAAGCTCGGAGCTCGTTATCTCCTGTGAGGAATGCTAACAGTGTTAGCAGACTGTTGCTCCGTTAGCAGAAGCGTCGGATGCAGAAACTTTTTCCTCATAATGTGTAAAAGTGTCTGGTGAAGAAAAACAACATCAAAATCCACAATGTCACAGTACTGCTTCGTGGGTTTCTTTTCAGGGAATCGTCTCAGAAACAACCTCTGCACAGGTACGGGGGTGGACACAATAACGGGAACACCTGTGCAGTCTAATGCAGTCATTCTTTACAGCAGGAACTGACCTCCGCCTCCAGCCCCGTTTACGGTCCCTTAATGGTTCATCCTCTGGAGGACAGGGTGATCAGACAGAGACATTCTCCTGTTTCAGCCCTGAAACATAACTGTTTAATGTAATCATTTTTTAGATATTGGTTTTGCAGTTTATTTTTAAAGAAACTTAAATTCTGATTCGTTGTTGATTGAGCTTTAAATATTTTACCTAAAAGAATAATTTTATTACTTTACTGAGGAGGTTTTTTCATCCAGAACCACCAAAATAATGTTTACTGGTGTGAGTTCAAAATAAATGTTAAGTGGCTTTAATCAGTTTTTGATATGACTCCATAACCTTATAACAGATGAACAATAGAAGAGTCAACCTCCTCTTCCTCGTTTCTTAATGATGACTGTTCAACCTGTTCATCTGTCTATAGCAGCAGTGGCTTTATAAAATATCTGGTTGAGGTTTCAACCTGAAACGATTTCCCTGAAAAGGAACCTGAAAGTTCTCCGTCAGAGACAAACAGTGGAGGGTCGGTTAGTGCGGCTCCACATGACACATCTGGAGGAGAGAGAGCGATGTGTACAAACATTACACATCATCTTTAAGAGTGCAGCAGCTGGTTGGTGAGGATGTTTTCTGAAACAAAACGCCACGGCAACAGAGCGGGGGGGCGATTACCCAGCAGCCAGTGCAACAACACATACAGGAAGTGGAGGTCTGTGCTCATAGATCATATACGCCATTAAACACAAACGACTGTCTGAATGCTCATAAATAATATTCTGTAGAGAAATCATTACTACACAATGACTCAGGTACACTGTAAAAACTGTCTGTAGGTTTTATAAACCATGACAGGAAACTACAGATAGGTTAAAGTTTCTATAACAGTAAACTAAAGATAGGTTAAAGTTTCTATAACAGTAAACTAAAGATAGGTTAAAGTTTCTGTAACAGTAAACTACAGATAGGTTAAAGTTTCTGTAACAGTAAACTCTAGATAGGTTAAAGTTTCTATAACAGTAAACTAAAGATAGGTTAAAGTTTCTATAACAGTAAACTACAGATAGGTTAAAGTTTCTATAACAGTAAACTACAGATAGGTTAAAGTTTCTGTAACAGGAAACTAAAGATAGGTTAAAGTTTCTATAACAGTAAACTACAGATAGGTTAAAGTTTCTGTAACAGGAAACTAAAGATAGGTTAAAGTTTCTATAACAGTAAACTAAAGATAGGTTAAAGTTTCTATAACAGTAAACTACAGATAGGTTAAAGTTTCTATAACAGTAAACTAAAGATAGGTTAAAGTTTCTATAACAGTAAACTAAAGATAGGTTAAAGTTTCTATAACAGTAAACTAAAGATAGGTTAAAGTTTCTGTAACAGTAAACTACAGATAGGTTAAAGTTTCTATAACAGTAAACTAAAGATAGGTTAAAGTTTCTATAACAGTAAACTAAAGATAGGATAAAGTTTCTGTAACAGTAAACTAAAGATAGGATAAAGTTTCTGTAACAGTAAACTAAAGATAGGTTAAAGTTTCTGTAACAGTAAACTACAGATAGGTTAAAGTTTCTGTAACAAACTACAGATAGGTTAAAGTTTCTGTAACAGTAAACTAAAGATAGGTTAAAGTTTCTGTAACAAACTACAGATAGGTTAAAGTTTCTGTAACAGTAAACTCTGTGATATCTATTTATTTATTTATACGGCATTTTAAAGGAATTTATACGGAATAAAGTCGTAATGAGCACATAGTGTTCACATGGTATTTTCTTACGGTAAAAACATTAATTCAGTAATAAAATAATATAATATATAATACAGTAACAGTAGAAAAGGTTCTTCCGTATTTATTCGGTAAAGTTTTGCCACAGCTGCCATTTTTTAACCGTAAATTTAAGACTTTTTTTACAGTGTAGTTTGAGCAGACAAAAATCTATTCTGTTCAATAAAAGTATCTGAGTGATAATAACCTTGTCCTCACTTATAAATGATCAGATTGATTTATTGATCACTGATTGATTTTTGTTTGCTCTATTTAAGCGTTCTTTGCGTCATAATAATTTCATCACAAACTGTAATTTATGTGCTTTTGTGTTGTTTGTGGGGAAGATTGTTTATTGTTCAGTTGCTCTGCTGTTATTGATATATATATGATATATTGATCTATAGAATATAGAATATAAAACAGTCACTGATAGAAAAAGGCTCCTTTAGGGAACAGGTTGGGAACCACTGAAGAGGGCATCCACACACTTTCGACCGTATTGTGTTTAGTCATCTGGCCGACTGAGTAATCGCTGATTGAATAAACCCCGCCCCCTCCCTGGCAGGGCGGGCTCCATGTTGCAGTGGGCGGGGCCTCTACTGACCAATGGCAAAGGGCAAAGCATCAAGCAGGAAACAGGAAGCAGCGGCGGCATCTTACCAGTGTTCTTTCAGACACACGTCACGGTTACCGCAGCAACACTAACTGTTAATAACCCCCCCACCCCCCCACCTCACCGCACCTGAATAAAGGTTACCCCCCCACCACCCCCCCACCCCCATATAGCGGCTTTCTACTGTGAGAACGGGCAGACGGGCGGGCGGACGACACACACTATAGATGAAACAAACAAAAAGATGTTAGACACATTTAAAGCCACAGTTACAATGAGCCAGAAGCAAACAGCGGTTAGGAACCTTTAAACATGGCCGCCTTCTTTCTTTGGATGTTTAAACGTTCAACCAGCAGAACCAGAGAAACACCAGCACACTGAGGAGCTAACTGACTGTGGGAGGAGGTCCTCCATTACAGGGAGGGAGGGAGAGAGAGGGGGACAGAGAGGGAGGGAGAGAGAGAGACAGAGAGGGATGGAGGGAGGGAGAGAGAGAGAGACAGGGAGAGAAGGACAGAGAGGGAGGGAGACATTGAGAGAGAGAGGGAGACAGACAGACAGAGGGAAAGAGAGAGAAACTGTGGGAGGAGTAGCTTCCTTCATTAAAGGGAGGGAGAGAGAGAGAGACCGACAGAGGGAGAGAGCAGCCATGTTTCCATCCAGTTATAGTACAGCAGCATAATGAAGACGATGTCGTCTTTAGACTCACATGAGCTTGTTGATTGGCTGAACAGCTGATGCTCTTAAATGGAACCAGTAACACCCTAACAACCAACTGACACCTTAGCAACCAACTGAACTCCCTAGATACCAACTGAACACCCTAGAAACCAACTGAAACCCTAGAAACTAACTGAACACCCTAGAAACCAACTGACACCCTAGATACTAACTGACACCCTAGATACCAACTGAACACCCTAGTAACCAACTGACACCCTAGATACCAACTGGCACCCTAGATACTAACTGACACCCTAGATACCAACTGAACACCCTAGTAACCAACTGACACCCTAGATACCAACTGGCACCCTAGATACTAACTGACACCCTAGATACCAACTGGCACCCTAGATACTAACTGACACCCTAGATACCAACTGAACACCCTAGTAACCAACTGACACCCTAGATACTAACTGACACCCTAGATACTAACTGACACCCTAGATACCAACTGACACCCAAGTAACCAACTGACACCCTAGATACTAACTGACACCCTAACAACCAACTGACACCCTAACTACCAACTGACACCCTACAAACCAACTGACACCCTAACAACCAACTGACACCCTAACTACCAACTGACACCCTAACTACCAACTGACACCCTACAAACCAACTGACACCCTAACAACCAACTGACACCCTAACAACCAGCTGACACCCTAGAAACCAACTGACACCCTAGCAACCAACTCACACCCTAACAACCAACTGGAAAATTGGACTTGAAAAATCAATAATATCTAATAAATATTATCAAATGTTTTAATTTGCACAGAGAAATTCTGTTTTCTCTGTTCGTAGTTTTATAGTTTCTTTAATCACTGACTGCAGATAATTTCTTTACCTCCATTCAGTGGAACATTTACATTGCAAAGGTTCACTGTGAACTGCGTCAGCATCAAACACTGTGCAGCAACATCCTGATACGTCTGAGTTCAGTTCAAACCGATACAGAAACAGCAGCTCCTTCATCTGCTACCTGTCTGGTGACTCCACATTAACTTATAGAAAACATGTTTTCACTTTCATTTTACAGAATTGTCTTGATGGTTGGATGGAAGCAGGGCTGAGAGACAGAGACAGAGAGAAACCTCCAGGGAGGAAGACGGGAGGAGAGGAAGAGGAGGCAGAGGTTGACGTACCATCTGGAGCTTCATTCAGAGCTTTGCCGGTCATCTCTCTCTCTCCGACCAGCCAGACGTAACCGGCGCCGGTCATGTTGAGCTGCCGGGCTGCTTTATACACGGCTGCAGCTTCATCCTCACTGCAAACACACAGACAGTAAACAGGTGTGGATGTTAGCATGGCTAACAGAGCTAACAGAGCTAACAGAGCTAACCAGCCATGAGCAGCTGACTCTGACTCTGTTTGCAGAGCCGATCTGGAGCTTTTACAGTCACTAGAAGCACATTCACGCTGTTTGTAACGTTAGCTATGCTAGCGGCTCAGAGAGGCTAACTGTTCGGTGTTTGTGGCTAGTGTCAGGCTAATGGCTACGTAGCCGCCACAGTCTGCAAAGTGGAGACGTTTTAAAGAAGCAGGGGTTGGTTGGTGACGTCACCTGCCTCCAGATCAGCCAACAGCAAAATACAGTTCAATTAAACAAATTACCCCCGGGGATCAATAAAGTATTTCTGGTTCTGATTCTTATTCTGAAATTCAATCTCAGCTGGTTTCAACCAGGAGAGAGCGGTCGCTGTGCATTTAACCAGAGATGTTCTGATACCATTTTTCCTGAGACAGAGTCCGATACTCGAACTATGGACGATGTTGTATTGTACTGTAATATAATGGACATTGTGTTAAACCTGCAGCTCCACTCTGACAGTATTGAGTCTTATGAAGTTGATGTATGAGCTCAGTAAACAGTTTCCTGATGAGTTTCTGGTCTCAGTCTCTAGTTTCAGTCTTCTTCCATACAGCATGATGTTCATTTAGTAAAGACCAGGTGAGCAGCCATTGTTTCCTGCTACAGACGAGCAGCTCACCTCCACTGTCTGCAAAAAACCCCAAACCGATGGGTGACGATACGTTCACACTCGGTTGAAACCTTTGTTGCAGTCAGAGTGGGCAGGTCATGACTTCACCATCTTCGGAAAAAAATATGGCAAACAGGACACTGCTGGGAGGTAGGAGGGTCCCGTTCCAGGGCTAATTAATAACATGGTATCGGATCAGTGCACTATGGATTCTGGTACCGGTATGGTGTGGTAAAGAGTTTTGGTGGTTGAGTTGCTGTTTATGGTCATTCTTCTTCTGGTCGTTATCGGATACCGATCAGACTGGTGCATTCCTCTTTTCTACACACTAGCAACAGCTTAGCTACCACCTTGTAACACGGTAGCTACCACCAAGATCAGCTTTGCAACCTCCTAGCATCCACTTGACAGCACCATAGCAATTAGCCAAAACACGCTATCAAAGATCTGGAAACCCCCTAGCAACCACCCAAAGGACCTGAGTCATTATACCAACCTGGCAGAGAGGATGATGACTCGGGCCTCCAGATCTTTGGCCTCCAGCAGAAGAGACGTCAAGTTGGTGTCCTGGCTGAACAGCAGCACCTTCTCCGCCTGGAGTACCACCGCGCAGGGCGACAGGTCACATCGTAGGACATTGAGAAACACGGCAGAACAAAACACCACAGAACACATCATAGGACACGCATTATTAGCTCTGAACTGCCAGAGTCCCCTCCCTGTCCCGCCCCGACACCCTGCACCCATGACCCCAGCCTCGACCATGCTCCCTCTCACCCACGCTACCACGGGAGGAGGGGAGGGGCCAAAAAATGGACACAAAAAGTGTTCAAGATCTGCTGAACTGAAAGAAAACTCAAAGTCGAAGCTTGAATACAAAGAAGGGGCAAAAAGTTGTGCGTGGTGTGGTGGCACATGCAAACTGAGGCGCTTTCAAGACTCCAACCAACCAACCAATCAGGGACGTGCATGTTAGAGAGCGCTGATGCAACCGCAAATTAAAAAAAAGATTTGAGTGGAAAGAAGGTAGAGAGAGAGAGAGAGGAGGAGGAGGAGGAGGAGGAGGAGGAGGAGGGGAGGCGGGGAGCACAGGAGCAGGAGGAAGGGGAGGAGAAAGAGGTTCATTTCCCAAAAGAAAAAGAAAAGGAGGTTTGATGTTGCAGAGGAGTGAGAGGATCCTGGTGGGCGGGTGTTCCTCAGATCTGCAGACAGAGCCAAGCCTCAGCCTGGCTGCATGCAACCCTTCACAGGGAGGAAGAGGAGGGGGAGGAGGGGAGGAAGAGGAAGGGCGTCTCTCCTGCGAGTGTAAACCCATTCCCGGTGTGCAGGAATCATGAAAAATCAAAAGAAAGAAAAGAGATGGTGGAGAAAAGACGTGCCACCAGGATAAGAGTCTATCTCTGGAGCCGGGTTGGATTCTGGGTGGGCGGGGCTGACTGGTGTTTGGCTACTACCGGGCGAGCTCAGAGATTGGTTGGGCGGCGTGCATCATTTGACCATGCAAGTTTATACCTTGGGTGTTCTCCTGAAGTCAAAGTTCTGTTGATCGAGGTTTTCATAGTTCCTGTTTTTAGTCTGATGGGTAATGTGCACAGAGAAAATATGCAGACACAGAAGATTATAGACAGTCAGAAAAAATGGGGGGCAGTAAAGCATCCATCAAATGAGTCTTTGTTTGTTTTCTGCTTTAATTCAGGAGGCTGACGGGAACCCGGAGCGCGCCAACACATCGCAAACTGTCCACCTGTCCGTATGGTTTTTAGTGGAGTTAGTTTGGTTTTGATTCTAGGTTCCGATCCGATACGTATCCAGATACTTGGACTACAATACCATTCAGGGACATTTTAATCTGGAACAATTCAGTGCAGTGGTTGGAGCTCAGTTGTGGTTGGACAGTGTTTAATATCTGTGTGTTGTTGCTAGCTGTGTTAGCATCCACAGACTCCTCCTCACCTGCACAGGTGTCACTGTGACATCTCACCAGGTGAGTGTTAAGATCTGTCGCACTACCGCTGGACAGACCTTTGTCCAACTTTCCTTCCTTCTTACAGAATCCAAATGTCTTCCAGACTTTAGATTTTAGATGTGATGGTTCACTGTAAAGCAGCGAAGCTTTAGTCAACAGAACTTTAGAATCAGACCATCGACCGGTTCGTGGTACATTGATCCATCCGGGGGTCCGTGTACCAAAGTAGTTGCAGCTATAACGTTAGAACTGATTCCTGACTCGTATCAGTGAATCTCGACAAAATTCCAATACTTTGTGATATTTTTCCTGAAAACATAAAATAATTTCTAATTAATTATTAATAATTATTGATCTGGTTACTTTTTAACATTAATTTATTATTATACACAAACAGGGCTGTGTATCAGCTGGAATCTGGTAATAAATATCACACAAACAAAATATATTATGATTCTGTAACACAATCATTTATTGACATTTCCTAAAATAACATTTTAGGAAACCTGTTATAAAGACCACCATGTGAAATCGATTCAGTATCACAAACATAATGTTATAATCGATATTTTCTTACACCCCTAAATACAAACTTCAGTGTTTTTCAGTTGTTAAAGAATCAGCAGAATTACCACTGATTGTCGCTGTCGGGAAGAAAGTTACGGTGCCCTTAAAAGCTTAAATATTTTAGCGTTTCAGGAAAATGCAAACGTGAAAAAAATCCTTTGTTTTTATAATAATAAAACACCGCACTGACAACGTTGATATTGTTGGTTTTTTAATACTTTTCATTGTTAAATATTTGTATAACCCACCGGCGGACGTAAAGGAGAACCAATAGCACTGATTTATAAAAATCTAATGAAGAAAAATCTAAATATGAAGTTTACGACAGAAACAATATGTAAAACATCTGAAAACTTTAAGTTTGAAATTCATCATGTGATGAACATCTATCTGTTTGTTATATATTAACATGTGCTTAAGCTTTTCACTTGCCTGTTAGCTGGAACTGTCATTTGCATATTAAACGATGACTGTATGAAGACTTTCTTTATCACTTCTCCCAATAAGAACAATGCAGTGATTCACAACATGGCAATGTGAAGTTAAACTCGTGAGATTAAAACAAACTGTCACTGGCAGCTTTCAGTATCAGTCAGTGTAACACAGTGACCTCCTGGTTCATTCAGTTATATTTAGTTTGGGATAAAAATACCTGAACGGAGCAGTTTCAGAGCAGACGGAGAACAAAGAAACAGGAATCAGAAAGCTGTCAAACTCTGATCCCACCTGATTAATTAACAACAGATCTGAAAAACAAGATTTATTTTAGCTCTACAACATGTAAATGAGTCTCCAGAGTTCACTCACTCAAACAGTGAGCAGCAAATTCTGCTTTCTACTAGATGTGGTGAATATTTAGAGCTGAAGTGAAACCAGAAACTAATATCATTTTATTATGTTGTCTCTTTAGTCTTCTACATGGATCATTACCAGCATTGTATCCTGACCTGGGACCCGTTAGCTTTAGTCTGTTAGCGTTACCGTAGCCATCATGTGCATATTTGAACCCTTTGACAGAGTTCTCGTTTTAAAATGAGTCTAATGGAAACAAACACAAAATTTCAACCAATGCATGAAATCGATGTGCTTTTACTTCTTCCAGAAATAAAGAACCATTATTTAAAACATTACAATGAATTTAGCAGCTAATGTTAATGTACCTGTACGTGTCCTGACAGAAACTGAAGAGAGATATAGCGTCAGTATTGGTAATGTATTAATCTGATTAGAACTAGAGCTACTACTACTGATAAAAAACGTCCTTTTTGCCAAACAATACTTTAAATGTTCTCTATGTGAGCTATACGTGCAGCGGCTAACCCAGATAGCATGGTTTAGGGACGCCAGCTGTCGAAGAGTTTACGTCTCAGCACTTATTGAACATAAACTCTACAGCGTACCATAACTCAACACAAATCACTGACTGAAACTGAAACCCAATGTCCTGTAACGGTAACCGACGGTAACCAACGGTAACCGACGGTAACCAACGATTCGGGACAGAGCGATGTGAAACAACCACCTGCTGCAGCAGCGGCTGTGGTCAGAGCTCCGTTGGTACCTGGTGTCATGAACCTGAGTTGGTTCAGTAAAGGTAGAACTTCAGAACTCTGAACCGGCTCTGCTCTCTCACACTTCCTCTGATGTTAAGCCGAAGTGGCGGCGGAGAGTCCCATTAGTCCTCCACTCAATCCGCTCCAAATGTTAATCTCATTAAATTTACATCCTGACGCAAAGTCCCTGAACACCACACACACACACACACACACACACACACACACACACACACACACACACACACACACACACACACACACACACACACACACACACTCCCCTGTCTGAACCTGTTAAAGGTTGCAAAGTGTGTATTTATTTGGACGCTGTGCGGTCACATATACAAGAATAACAAGAACAACTTCTGTGACACTCAGATCAGTGGACGGAGAGCCGGGGGGGGACTCACAGCGATTCCGTCTCGTTTTCTCTGTTACACAAATTGTGCAACTCATGTAAATGTTGTTTGTTGTAAGCGAAGAAATCAGACCAGTAATACGTTTAATACGTTTCAAAGCCAAACTTCAAAGGTGCCATTTGTCCGAGTGGCTTCGGTTTAATGATCGATCAAAATGTTTCTTTCAATGGCCGACTGATTAATCGTCTAATAGTTCAGTTATGAAAAAAGCAGAGGAAGCTATTTTGGCCTTTAGGATGTTTGAAACGGAGTTCATACTCACATTGACCAGAGGAATAACTGGATGTGTTTAATTGGAGGATGATCTATACGCGTTGCAACCGGCACACGGAGAATAACTTCCTATTGAACAACAGTAAGAAAATGTCAGGGACACAAAGAAAGCTCTTATCTTTTACTAGCGGTAACCCGGCTAGCATGTTAGCTGTTAGCTCGCCAGCTACAGTAGTTTAGAAACTAGCCCTGTGAGACGTCGCTACATCTCCAAGCAACCAATTTATTATTTGTGCTAGAATGTACATAAATCCTGGCTTTTAACAGTCACAGTGTACTGTATGATGTACAGTAGGTAACATATATAGAGTATATATATTACCTACTGTACGATGTGTATGTACAGTATATATTACCTACTGTATGATCTATATACATAGTATATATTACCTACTGTATGATGTAGATATATAGTATATATTACCTACTGTATGATCTATATATATAGTATATATTACCTACTGTATGATCTATATATATAGTATATATTACCTACTGTATGATGTAGATATACAGTATATATTACCTACTGTATGATGTATATATACAGTATATATCACCTACTGTATGATCTATATATATAGTATTTATTACCTACTGTATGATGTAGATATACAGTATATATCACCTACTGTATGATGTATATATACAGTATATATATTACCTACTGTATGATGTATATATACAGTATATATTACCTACTGTATGATCTATATATATAGTATATATTACCTACTGTATGATGTATATATACAGTATATATTACCTACTGTATGATGTAGATATACAGTATATATTACCTACTGTATGATCTATATATACAGTATATATTACCTACTGTATGATGTAGATATACAGTATTTATTACCTACTGTATGATGTAGATATACAGTATTTATTACCTACTGTATGATGTATATATACAGTATATACAGCGTTATAATGTGAGCTGGTGTTCGTGTTGTTTGCAGACACACACAGAAGCTGTGCAGCAGCCTGCTGTGATATCATCATTATTTCATAATGAATCAGATAGATGTTTAATTCAGAAACAACACTCGCTGCCGCTCTGTTCACCTACTTTAACTAAAGCGCTGCAATATTCAGGAGTCTACTCCGACATTCATGGCTCTCATTTTAACTTCTCTAAAACTCATCTGGACTCACTGAGGTTTTATTTTTACCTCCACTGGGTTTCACTGTGTCTTTAAACAGGTCCTCCACCCTAAAACCTGTAAACCGAATTATATGTGTGAGTAAGTTCATCTGATTTATTCTATTTTACCTTTTTCATAAAGAATACTGTTTTTGCCGTGTTGTTGAAAGCTACTGTACAATTGTTTTCATATTTAGTTTCTTTCATTCTTTATTTTGTGTGTTATTTTCTTAGATAACTAATTTCCACCCTTTAAATGTGATAAAGTGCATGAATATGAAGGACAACATTGTTGAATATTTTGTTTCCATATTTATGAATATTAACCTCTTTTTTTAGGCCTCTGCTCGAAAATGACCCACAATGAATACAGTATATCTCTGCAACTACAGGATCTATTTAAATAATGTTGGTGTCATAATAAGGGAACACGTGTGACATTTGTTCAGATATGTAAGTATCAGTATGTCACTAAAACTTACACTTTTACAATGAATATGCATGGAGTTGCAGCTCTAAATCTAAATCAAAGCTTAGCAACATATGTATATAACATGTGCACATTATCTCTGCCAAGTTTGAGTAAGTTTGAGTTATAAAGTGATGCAGAGCAGACTGTTTAACTTTATGCCATTTGAATTTTTTTATGTACCAAACTACCGTAGAACTTCCAATAAAAGCAGGGTCCCTAATAGAGGTATGTTTCTTTTAAAAGCCTGGTGTGGCTACACGTTTTGACAAATAAACGCAGGTCTCCAATAGAGGCCTGGTCTGGATTTTATAGAAATTATCTCAACGTATAAACCCTCTTAAAACCCACCGGGTCGCCTGCTTGAGCGAGTTTTAAGTCGTTTCAATCTCCTACACAAATATAAATGTTTAAACTTCTGTCAGTATGTACATAATGAACATCATTAGATCAGTTAGATTCTCCCTAATTCAATCGTTCAATAGATATTACGATAACTGTCAACACCAAATTATAACGTTAATTCATCTTAATTATCACTAACATGGTAAACCAGAGAGACGGAAAAAAACCTGAAGTGATCATAATAATCATGTTAGTTGTCAAATTTGCTGAACAAAACTCAAGAGAAGCAGCAGTTAGTGTTTAGTTTAGTCTTGTGCTAAAGGAATTAAAGGCCTGTCCCAAATAGAGGCCTGTCCCCAAAGAAGGCAAGGGGAGTTTAGTGATTTAAGCAAATAAACGCCCGGGCTATTATTAGAAGTTTTACGGTATATATTTCACTTTTATGTCACTAACCCCTTCATCACATCCATTTACAACAGTTTTTGACTTTTTTTTTTTTTAAATCAACCAGGCCAGGAAACCATACAGAACACATTATTAATGGAAATGTGGTGAGTGGGTTGACTTTATGACGCTGTACAGATTTTGATAATAATTAATAATTAATGTGTTTGGTGTGTGTAAATATGACTAATATATGTGCTTGTAGCAGAGTTTCTCCTCTTTAATTTAATGTGCAATATGACTTTTTCTCATTTTAGACACAAAGTACAAAAAATACTTAGTTAGTTACCAGTTAGTGACGCAGTAGGAACTGAACTCACAGGTTGTTTCTGGGGTCAGTTAGAGAGGAGCACACAGATATTACTGAGTTAATGTTCACATTCAGGACATATTAACTGTGGACGTACGCGTGGATCACCATGAACCTCAAGCGAGGCCCGGCTGTCGGATTACGTTGTTCAGCCTGGCTGAATACTATCTGAGTGGTTAACGCTAGCTTCCCCAGCTTACTTAATATTCTGACGGACAGTTTCAGCCAACGATGAATGATGCTAATGGTACAAAGCTAACGGTTGCGCTCTACTAGCCAACAGCGACATTACAGACACAGTGAGACAGTCTGAGTATGATGTACAGGAGACGTAGGTTTTAAATGATCTGAGAGGGTTTATCCATACTACCTGTAGGACTGGATGTCCTCAGCTAAGTAGTTTTAGCAATTTGTCACTTTAATTTAACATTTATTGTATTAAAACACAGAGGACGTGTCCTCAGCGTCCTCAGCGTCCTGAACGTGAGGAAGGTCAACAGCTGTGACAGAAGCAGCTGAGATGTGTTTGCGCGACTCCGAGCCCGAACTCCTTCAGTGTCGAGGTGATGAGAAACCAGACAACAGACGGAGGTGGAGAACTGAAAGATGACGTGGACGGACGGACAGACAGACTGAGAGAGAGACCGACAGAGAGAGAGACAGAGGGCTAAAGAAAAAGTAAATTGAAGCCGTTTTTTGACAAAAGTAAGAATAAAAAGCACAGAAGAATAAAATAAACTCCACCAAGACTGAACGCAATGAGTCTAATACAGGAAGGGAAACGAAAGCAGTGTGCTCTTATTTTGGAAGAAAGCTGAAACCATTATTGACAATATGATTGGCTGGAAGCTGATCATGTGATTGCAGGTACATGAGGTAGGTGCACTGGGAACCCTCCCAGCATGCTCTGGGGAAACAGTCTCTCAGAGAGCAGCTTTAATGACTGAACTCATCCATCTTCCCTCAGAATCTGTTTCTGCTCACTGTGCTGCCATAATATAACCATAATGTACAATATAGCCATAATATACAGACGTTAATGAGAGACTGTATCTTATAATGTAACTGACAAACACTCTTGGTGGAGATTAAAAACAGAAAAGAAGGAAAGAAAGTGATGGAAGAGAAGCTGCTGAGGACTCTGATGATTTGAGATTCCAACACCTGCACAGGTGTCACAGTCAACTCACACTGGTTCACATGTTTCAGGTTGGTAACAAATCTTTACATCCCTGCTCTGACGGGTCAATCAGTTCCTGTCACTATGGCAACCAGACATCTCACCTGCAGTCTCAGAGATCGTTAGAGATATTTAAAACGTATCTCTCCCTGTTTAATGTGGGCTCTTATTTTGAAATGCCTGCGAACAGTGAGCTGTTGAACAGGTTGAACAGGTGAAGCTGCAGTCTGATGGATGGAGGTGAAGTGATGAGACACACACTCACACACACGCCTGCATTAGAACAAAAACACGCTGTCACATGAACACAGAGGACAGCACACGCGTGTCCTCGTGCACACGCTGCCTGTGCGGCGGCTCATAGCTGACCTTGGTCTCTCTCTCCTCCAGCAGCGTCTCCAGTCTCTTCTGAGCCGCTCGGCCTTCGTGGTCGTCGCTGACGATCAGGATGATGTGGTTCCACCTGAACTCCCTCATCAGGTCGAACCAGACGTGAGCCTGGTGGGAGTATGGAGGCACCGTCCTCAGGAAGGACAGGTGGATGCTCTGGAGGAGGAGGAGGAGGAGGAGTGTTAGTTCTGACAGATGATCCTGCAGTCAGTCAGGTGAAACTCTGACCTCTCACACCTTGAATCCTCTCCTCACTGTGTGAGACAGGTGTGCTGGACCTCTACAGGTACATCCTGTCTGCTCTGGTTCTGGTCCCTGCCTTCCTGCCTCCCTTCCTCCCTGCCTCCCTGCCTCCCTGCCTCCCTGCCTCCCTGCCTCCCTTCCTCCCTGCCTCCCTTCCTCCCTGCCTCCCTGCCCCCTTTTGTTTCCTCCTGACAGTTTTACATCCTCTCTACGAGCTCCAATACGCTGTTTACAGTCAGCTGACGTTCAGAACGAAGCAGGAAGTGGAAGACTGGACGAGATGAAAGATGAAAGCAATGATTAATCAATCCATCAATCAAAGTGAGATTAAAGATGATAATAAAACAGAACGGAGTAAAAAATAAAGTCGATTTTAAAATAGAAAACAAAGATAAAATTGACACATTGATTTTACAGGTGCAACAATAGTGTTCAATAAAAGTTTCATTAAAAACCAGATTAAATAAATTTACAAAGCAAATAAATAAAACTGAAGAGGAAGGTTTGAGCTGCTCCTCGGCTCTGACCTCTGGAACAACAGAGCAGCTGTGTGAGGTTCCATGGTAGAGTCCCAGAGCAGGAACCAAATGGTGGACTAGAACTTCTGAGGTGGGACAAAGAGGACTCTTAAAACCAGCGTGGGCAATAGTGCAGGGACGGGCAGGTCGGGTGGGGGGCAGTGGTACAGGGAAGGGGGGCAGTAGTACAGGGATGGGGGCAGTGGTACAGGGATGGGGGGGACAGTAGTGCAGGGACAGGGGGCAGTAGTGCAGGGATGGGGAGCATTAGTACAGGGAAGGGGGGCAGTGGTACAGGGATGGGGGCAGTGGACACTGGGGGGCAGTGGTACAGGGACGGGGGGCAGTAGTGCAGGGACAGGGGGCAGTAGTGCAGGGACAGGGGGCAGTAGAACAGGGATGGGGGGCAGTAGAACAGGGATGGAGGGCAGTAGAACAGGGATGGGGGTTGCTGCCTGCTGGGGCTCATTAATCAGCTCATTGATAACATACAATCATTAGTGTTTCTATTGTC